>NC_091302.1:54570457-54780984 GCF_038502225.1 Cherax quadricarinatus | reverse complement strand
AACAGGCGATAAATGACATGCCCATGCACTCTGCCCCAGGGCCAGACTCATGGAACTCTGTGTTCATCAAGAACTGCAAGAAGCCCCTATCACGAGCCTTTTCCATCCTATGGAGAGGGAGCATGGACACGGGGGTCGTCCCTCAGTTACTAAAAACAACAGACATAGCCCCACTCCACAAAGGGGGCAGTAAAGCAACAGCAAAGAACTACAGACCAATAGCACTAACATCCCATATCATAAAAATCTTTGAAAGGGTCCTAAGAAGCAAGATCACCACCCATCTAGAAACCCATCAGTTACACAACCCAGGGCAACATGGGTTTAGAACAGGTCGCTCCTGTCTGTCTCAACTACTGGATCACTACGACAAGGTCCTAAATGCACTAGAAGACAAAAAGAATGCAGATGTAATATATACAGACTTTGCAAAAGCCTTCGACAAGTGTGACCATGGCGTAATAGCGCACAAAATGCGCGCTAAAGGAATAACAGGAAAAGTCGGTCGATGGATCTATAATTTCCTCACTAACAGAACACAGAGAGTAGTCGTCAACAGAGTAAAGTCCGAGGCAGCTACGGTGAAAAGCTCTGTCCCACAAGGCACAGTACTAGCTCCCATCTTGTTCCTCATCCTCATAACCGACATAGACAAGGATGTCAGCCACAGCACCGTGTCTTCCTTTGCAGATGACACCCGAATCTGCATGACAGTGTCTTCCATTGCAGACACTGCAAGGCTCCAGGCGGACATCAACCAAATCTTTCAGTGGGCTGCAGAAAACAATATGAAGTTCAACGATGAGAAATTTCAATTACTCAGATATGGTAAACATGAGGAAATTAAATCTTCATCAGAGTACAAAACAAATTCTGGCCACAAAATAGAGCGAAACACCAACGTCAAAGACCTAGGAGTGATTATGTCGGAGGATCTCACCTTCAAGGACCATAACATTGTATCAATCGCATCTGCTAGAAAAATGACAGGATGGATAATGAGAACCTTCAAAACTAGGGAGGCCAAGCCCATGATGACACTCTTCAGGTCACTTGTTCTATCTAGGCTGGAATATTGCTGCACTCTAACAGCACCTTTCAAGGCAGGTGAAATTGCCGACCTAGAAAATGTACAGAGAACTTTCACGGCGCGCATAACGGAGATAAAACACCTCAATTACTGGGAGCGCTTGAGGTTTCTAAACCTGTATTCCCTGGAACGCAGGAGGGAGAGATACATGATTATATACACCTGGAAAATCCTAGAGGGACTAGTACCAAACTTGCACACGAAAATCACTCACTACGAAAGCAAAAGACTTGGCAGACGATGCACCATCCCCCCAATGAAAAGCAGGGGTGTCACTAGCACGTTAAGAGACCATACAATAAGTGTCAGGGGCCCGAGACTGTTCAACTGCCTCCCAGCACACATAAGGGGGATTACCAACAGACCCCTGGCAGTCTTCAAGCTGGCACTGGACAAGCACCTAAAGACAGTTCCTGATCAGCCGGGCTGTGGCTCGTACGTTGGTTTGCGTGCAGCCAGCAGCAACAGCCTGGTTGATCAGGCGCTGATCCACCAGGAGGCCTGGTCACAGACCGGGCCGCGGGGGCGTTGACCCCCGAAACTCTCTCCAGGTAAACTCCAGGTAAACATAATAAATCTATCAATCACCACTAATACAGTACCGGAGGGGTTCAAGGAGGCCAGAGTCACTCCTATCTTCAAGAAAAATAGTAGGTCTGATGTAAGCAACTATAGGCCTGTTAGTATACTCAGTATAATATCTAAAATTCTAGAGAGGGCGGTGTATTCTCAAGTAGTTAAGGGTGGAGATCGACCGTTCGTCATTGTAGGAGCTGCCAGATATCACCGGCTCTTCAACACGCAAGTTATACTTTTGTAGCAGTCAAATCACATATTACTCGGGTAGATAATTTCCAGTAGATCCTTCATGTGTTAGCTCAAATCACCGATCAGTATGTTTTAAATAAGTGACCCACTGATCAGAGCAGATCGACTGGTCCGAACCCTTGATTGGTCCGAACCCGGGACTGGTTTCAAACAGTTTCGTTGGACAATAAAGCAGACTGTAAACGGATGGGGTTGTAGGCGCCCTTATAAACACAAACATTAAAAATCAGGAACGTGACGGTAAGCTGTCCAATATACAAAAAGAGTTAGAAACAGAAATACAAATAGCTAGAGCTTCATCTAAGGTTATTAATATAATATTCAAGAGGTTGCTAGTAGAATTGCAGTAAATCAACCATTCAAATCATTATGAAGCTGTGTGTAGTCTGTGGTCAGTCAAACAAACGGGCTTCCACATGGATAAATTGTCATTTTTGTGGAAATTGGTGTCACGCCCCTTGTGCAGATATCCCAGAACTAGCTACAAGCAGTATTAAAACAGAGAAGTGTTTTTGGGTATGCCCAAATGAGGAAAATCTGTGGACTAAAATCACAAGGGTATTAAAAGAGGACAACATCAAAGCTGCTTTCATAGAAAACCTGGAAGCTTTCTACAACAGATGGGAACATAAAAAGTCTGGGCTGAATGGTACTGCCCTTGATACTGGCCATGTAGTCAGAAACTGTAAGGCTGGAGGTGATGTCCTGGGAGACAGTAATAGTAAAGCTGGAGGTGCTGTCCTGGGAGACAGTAATGGTGAAGCTGGAGGTGCTGTCCTGGGAGACAGTAATGGTGAAGCTGGAGATGCTGTCCTGGGAGACAGTAATGGGGAAGCTGGAGATGCTGTCCTGGGAGACAGTAATGGTGAAGCTGGAGATTTTGTCCAGGTAGTCGGGAATTATACGCAGGAAGGAATACATATAAATGACCTCATAGGGGACAGGAGCCATAGTAGGGAAACAAGTGTAGTCAAAGATAAGATAAAACCAATATTGCAAACTAGAAATACCGCAGGAAATAGCAAACAAGAGGACTTCAATAGCAATAGTGAGGATAAATTACCAAAAACAACTGGTGGGAGCTCCATTGTTGGTGCTAGGGAGGATAGAAGTAAGACAGGGAAACATGCACCAACAGGGAATACAGTCACAGAAACCCAAGGCAAGCGGAAACCAAGCCTGTGCACATACTATGCACTTGGTATCTGCTGGCATGGGAAATCTGGAAAAACAGATGGGACGTGCAACTATGACCACCCTAGAAAATGCCATGCCCATATGACAACAGGAAAATGCAAACTCCCTTCCTGTAAGCTTTTTCACCCTGAAATGTGTACCTCTTCAGTACAGGAAAGACTGTGCTATAACTTAAATTGCCAGGCATACCATCTAAAGGGGACAAAAAGATACAAAACATCCAGGCCATGGGAAAACCTGGGTAGCCACAGCCACGCAAGAGGGAGAGGTTTTTTAGTGCCAGGAAGGAAAAAAAACTGGCAGGAAATGGCAGAAATCGTACACCAAATCCAGTCATTCCTGGAGTGGAACCACAGTCGATGGCCTCCACTCCAAACCAACAGATACAGATACTAATGCCGGAAAAAAAATCCCCCCCCAGTACCAACAATACCACCAGTCCGATAACATTCTTCTTTGCAAATATACAGGGTCTAAAGCCAGCAACAAACAACAAAATACCTTTCATCCGTGGACTGCTTGCAGAGGCAAAGGCAATGTTCGCGGCTTTCACTGAGACCCACATAAAGGATCACTTGGACAACGAAATATGGATCCCAGGTTACAACCTATACAGATGTGACAGAGTGAACAGGCAAAAGGGGGGGGTTGGCCTATACATTGCAGAGTCACTTGTTTGCACAGAACTGCTTAATGCCTCAAATGATGTAGTGGAAGTTTTAGCAGTAAAGGTCGAGAACCAAAACCTAGTCATTGTGGTAGTCTACAAGCCTCCGGATGCAACATCCCAGCAATTCCAGGAACAGCTGTTAAAAATTGACCACTGTCTGGAAAATCTTCCAGCTCCTGCACCCAACATCTTGCTCCTGGGGGACTTCAACTTAAGGCACCTAAAATGGAGGAATATAGCAAATAATATTGTTGCAGTAATAACACCAGGAGGCAGCTCTGATGAAAACTCACACTCACACGAGCTTTTAAATCTCTGCACAAAATTCAATTTAAACCAGCAAATAATAGAGCCTACTAGACTGGAGAATACACTAGACCTCATCTTCACTAACAATGATGATCTGATAAGAAATGTCACCATATCAAAAACAATATACTCAGATCACAACATAATTGAGGTTCAGACATGTATGCGTGGAGCCCCAGACCGACAAAATGAGACTAGTCACGAGGGAGCATTCACCAAATTCAACTTCAATAACAAAAACATAAAGTGGGACCAAGTAAACCAAGTCCTAACCGATATAAGCTGGGAAGATATACTAAGCAACACAGACCCAAACTTATGCCTAGAACAGATTAACTCGGTGGCACTCGATGTATGCACAAGGCTTATTCCTCTAAGAAAAAGGAGGAGTAGATGTAAAATAGAAAGAGACAGGCGCTCCCTTTACAGGCGACGGAAAAGAATAACAGAGCGGCTAAAAGAGGTCAATATATCTGAAATGCGCAGGGAGACACTGGTCAGAGAAATAGCAAGCATCGAACTTAAGCTAAAAGAATCCTATAGGAGTCAGGAATCGCGGGAAGAACTAAAAGCCATAAATGAAATCGAAAGAAACCCAAAGTATTTCTTCTCCTTGATGCCAAATCAAAATCACAGAACAACGTCCAGTATTTGGGCCCCTACTTAAACAAGATGGGTCCTACACAGATGACAGCAAGGAAATGAGTGAGCTACTCAAGTCCCAATATGACTCAGTTTTTAGCAAGCCGCTAACCAGACTGAGAGTCGAAGATCAAAATGAATTTTTTATGAGAGAGCCACAAAATTTGATTAACACAAGCCTATCCGATGTTATCCTGACGCCAAATGACTTCGAACAGGCGATAAATGACATGCCCATGCACTCTGCCCCAGGGCCAGACTCATGGAACTCTGTGTTCATCAAGAACTGCAAGAAGCCCCTATCACGAGCCTTTTCCATCCTATGGAGAGGGAGCATGGACACGGGGGTCGTCCCTCAGTTACTAAAAACAACAGACATAGCCCCACTCCACAAAGGGGGCAGTAAAGCAACAGCAAAGAACTACAGACCAATAGCACTAACATCCCATATCATAAAAATCTTTGAAAGGGTCCTAAGAAGCAAGATCACCACCCATCTAGAAACCCATCAGTTACACAACCCAGGGCAACATGGGTTTAGAACAGGTCGCTCCTGCCTGTCTCAACTACTGGATCACTACGACAAGGTCCTAAATGCACTAGAAGACAAAAAGAATGCAGATGTAATATATACAGACTTTGCAAAAGCCTTCGACAAGTGTGACCATGGCGTAATAGCGCACAAAATGCGCGCTAAAGGAATAACAGGAAAAGTCGGTCGATGGATCTATAATTTCCTCACTAACAGAACACAGAGAGTAGTCGTCAACAGAGTAAAGTCCGAGGCAGCTACGGTGAAAAGCTCTGTTCCACAAGGCACAGTACTAGCTCCCATCTTGTTCCTCATCCTCATATCCGACATAGACAAGGATGTCAGCCACAGCACCGTGTCTTCCTTTGCAGATGACACCCGAATCTGCATGACAGTGTCTTCCATAGCAGACACTGCAAGGCTCCAGGCGGACATCAACCAAATCTTTCAGTGGGCTGCAGAAAACAATATGAAGTTCAACGATGAGAAATTTCAATTACTCAGATATGGTAAACATGAGGAAATTAAATCTTCATCAGAGTACAAAACAAATTCTGGCCACAAAATAGAGCGAAACACCAACGTCAAAGACCTGGGAGTGATTATGTCGGAGGATCTCACCTTCAAGGACCATAACATTGTATCAATCGCATCTGCTAGAAAAATGACAGGATGGATAATGAGAACCTTCAAAACTAGGGAGGCCAAGCCCATGATGACACTCTTCAGGTCACTTGTTCTATCTAGGCTGGAATATTGCTGCACTCTGACAGCACCTTTCAAGGCAGGTGAAATTGCCGACCTAGAAAATGTACAGAGAACTTTCACGGCGCGCATAACGGAGATAAAACACCTCAATTACTGGGAGCGCTTGAGGTTTCTAAACCTGTATTCCCTGGAATGCAGGAGGGAGAGATACATGATTATATACACCTGGAAAATCCTAGAGGGACTAGTACCGAACTTGCACACGAAAATCACTCACTACGAAAGCAAAAGACTTGGCAGACGATGCACCATCCCCCCAATGAAAAGCAGGGGTGTCACTAGCACGTTAAGAGACCATACAATAAGTGTCAGGGGCCCGAGACTGTTCAACTGCCTCCCAGCACACATAAGGGGGATTACCAACAGACCCCTGGCAGTCTTCAAGCTGGCACAGGACAAGCACCTAAAGTCAGTTCCTGATCAGCCGGGCTGTGGCTCGTACGTTGGTTTGCGTGCAGCCAGCAGCAACAGCCTGGTTGATCAGGCGCTGATCCACCAGGAGGCCTGGTCACAGACCGGGCCGCGGGGGCGTTGACCCCCGAAACTCTCTCCAGGTAACTCTCTCCAGGTAAACCTTAATGACAACAACATTCTCCATAGCTATCAATCGGGCTTTAGAAGATCCTACTCAACCGACACCTCCCTTATTAATCTGATGGATTACCTGAGAACTGAAATGTCATAGGGGAACCTCATAGGCATGGTAACCTTAGACCTGCAAAAGGCCTTCGATACTGTCAACCACAATATATTATGTAATAAACTTCAAGCTATTGGTATAGGTTCTGTAGACTGGTTTAAGTCCTACCTTAGCAACAGGAGACAAATAGTCAAAATCAACAAAACAGAATCAGAACCCCTGCCGATAACATGTGGAGTTCCCCAAGGTAGTATTCTGGGTCCCTTATTATTCTTATGTTATGTCAATGATATGCCTATCAGTGTCAAGTGCAAACTCCTACTGTATGCAGATGACAGTGCTCTGTTAGTGTCAGGTAAAGACCCACAAGATATTGCTAATGTTTTAACACTGGAACTGGAGTCCTGCAGCAAATGGTTAGTAGACAACAAACTATCATTACACCTAGGGAAAACTGAAGCCATTCTCTTTGGCACGAAACATAAACTGAGAAGGGTAAATAATTTTAATGTTCAATGTAATGGGGAGCCCATCACTTTGGTTTCATCAGTAAAATATTTGGGAATCCCCTTTGACCCATGCATGTCAGGAGAATTGATAGGGAACAGTGTAGTAAAGAAAGCGAATGCCAAACTGAAGTTCCTGTATAGACAAGCACAGTGTCTACCTACTGAGGCTCGCAGGACCCTATGTCTAGCCCTTATACAATGCCATATGGATTACGCTTGCTCTTCTTGGTACTCTGCCTTGACAAAAAAACTGAAAGATAGACTGCAAATCACCCAGAACAAAATCGTAAGATTCATCCTGGGGCTGGGACCAAGAGAACATGTAGGCCAGGAAGAATTACAGCAGTTGGATATGCTGAATGTTGAAGACAGAGTAAAACAACTGAAGCTAAATCATGTTTATAAAATTGCTCACAAACAATGTCCAGAATATCTTGCTGTCAATTTTGTCAAGGTTGGGAACCAAAGCAATCATAGTACTAGGGGGAGAGAGCACAACTTTGTAGTACCCACAGTCAGTGGCCAGGCTTCAAACACCTTTTATTGTACAGCAATAAAGGAATGGAACAGACTACCCGCACATGTCAAAGCCAGTCATAGCATGAACCAGTTCAAGAAGAGTGCCAAAAGGTGTCTGATGAATGTAGCTACAGAAAGGGAGGGGAATGATTTTCTATTTTTTAGCTAACATACGTGTAAATTTTACCTTATTCCTTGTAATGACCCTCGTATTGTAGATAGTCTTAATGACCTTGGTGTAGCAGATAGTCTTTTTAGTATGATAATAAGATGTTATCTTCATTGTAGAATAATAAGAAAATATTATAACCTTTATACTATAATAATAAGGTAAAAGGACCCCAATGGAAATAAGTCACTCTGTCTGACTTTTTTGGGTTATCCTAGGTTCTCTACACATATGCTGCTATGTATGATAATTCTATGTAACTGTATTTGTGTATACCTGAATAAACTTACTTACTTACTTACTTACTTACTTGCTATAATAATAAAATTTAGATTAATGCAGTGGTACCTCGTGTTACGAACTTAATTCATTCCATAAGGCTATTCAAGTGCTGATACTTGGACCTGGAGAGAGTTCCGAGGGTCAACGCCCCCGCAGCCCTGTCTATGACCAGGCCTCGTGGTGGATCAGGGCCTGATCAACCAGGCTGTTACTGCTGGCCGCACGCAATCCAACGTACGAACCACAGCCCGGCTGGTCAGGTACTGACTTTAGGTGCTTATCCAGTGCCTGCTTGAAGACAGCCAGGGGTCTATTGGTAATCCCCCTTATGTATGCTGGGAGGCAGTTGAACAGTCTTGGGCCCCTGACACTTGCTGTGTTGTCTCTTAACGTGCTAGTGACACCCCTGCTTTTCATTGGGGAATGTTGCATCGTCTGCCGATTATGTTGTGATCTGAGTACATTGTTTTTGATATGATGACATTTCGTATCAGATCATCATTGTTAGTAAATAACATAAATTAGATTAGTCCATTTCAAACCCCCAAAAATACACTTACAAAAGCACTTGCAAAAATACACTTACATAATTGTTCGAGTTGGGAGCTGTTCGAAACTTGAGGTACCACTGTATCTGCACTTGTATTTGACCACCACTAACAACCTTCACAAAGGTTAAAGCCTATTGTGTAGCTGAAACTTATAATAAACTGTTCTCGCAAAAATTTCACTAATAGTTATGTGTTATGAGTAGATACAATACAATTTTTATTCCTTTATGTAGTACGAATATGTAATATAGTTTACACATTATAAAACATTGGTAGGCACAAAATACAGCCACTAGTATGCAATTCATTTTGGGTAAACTAATCCTCATGCTTAAAGGTTAATTAAGATTTAGATAGACTATTAAGTAGGATTTCTTATGCAATTAACTACAATCATATGTACAATAAGAAAAGTAACTAATTAACAAAAGGTACAGTTTCAAAAAGACTGGTTATAAATGACCATAATTTTTAAAGGGGTGGACCGGTAAGCCAGCGGAAGGCCTCGGTCAGATGACCAAAAGCTCCAAAGGCGGGTCATCATCTGACTAAGACCCGCGTCAGGAAACATTTGTCCTGTTTCCTGACGAACCTTACCTAACCTAACCTACAGTTTCAAAAGCATGACTTACTATTTCAAGCTGATGCAAGTTACTGTAAGGTTGCCCGAAATGCTCTGCATAACCAGGGGTTTTCTGTAAAGTACGTATGTCAATAATATCACACTTTCTGTACAAACTGTAAGCCATTCTTTATAGAAATACTGTAAAGCTTACTTTACTTTACTTACAGCTTGAGCCTGTTAGAACTTCCTAATACACAAATAACCCGCACGTAGGAGACAGGAGCTTATGACGACATTTCGGTTCAGGTTATTTGTGTATTGTTCCAGTCATGGTATTGTGCCTTTTTGTTATTTAGAACTTCCTAAATCTCCAGGAGCTGGGAGATAGGGCTCAATAAGGCATAAG
This sequence comes from Cherax quadricarinatus, assembly GCF_038502225.1. Lineage (NCBI taxonomy): Eukaryota > Metazoa > Arthropoda > Malacostraca > Decapoda > Parastacidae > Cherax > Cherax quadricarinatus. The sequence continues at coordinate 54,771,307 of NC_091302.1, read as the reverse complement.
TCTTGTGGTCCTTAATAACACCACCACAAACAACAACACTAAATATACTTGCCAATATGTCAACGTAAATTATAATATCTAAGTATTCGTGTTTGTATGATGGTCATTATAGATATGTATAGGGTAATTATAGAGATCCAGTCTTTTTGTGAGTTTGGCCACGGCTTATAATACAAGTGTTTGTTTAAAATTTTTGTTTAAAATTAATTCATACACATAATTTACAATAATCTGAATGCCCATAGAATGTACATTATTGTTTGTTTAAAATTAATTCATACACATAACTTACAATAATCTGAAGGTCCATAGAATGTACATTATTCTTAAAAATGTTTTGCCATATATCTACACAGTATGTAGCAGCTTTTGCCACTCAAGTACATTATATAAAAATTTCATGTGTTACTCAGTTTTCTCTTGTGTTTCTAGAGGTTGAAATATGTTGAGTGGATGTCTTTATCATCGACTGGAATCGGTCCTTCCTCCCTTGATACCCAAAGGCAACAGTCAGGTAAGTGTGTGTTGTAGGAATTTATTTTATGGTATGTGATGTTTTATCAACTTGAATCAAAATTTGAAAATGGTAGTCTAATGAATTAATGCAGCTGGAAAACATTAGGACATGTTTCCGTAAAACACCTGCCGTCCCTGTTCACTCATTAGTAAAATTGGTACCTGGGTGTTAGTCAACTGGTGTGGGTCGCATCCTGGGACAAAACTGACCTAATTTGCCTGAAATGCTCTGCATAACAAGTTTTTTTTTTTTTTTTTTTTTTTTTAAACAAGTCGGCCGTCTCCCACTGAAGCAGGGTGACCCAAAGAGAAAGAAAATCCCCAAAAAGAAAATACTTTCATCATCATTCAACATTTTTACCTCACTCACACATAATCACTGTTTTTGCAGAGGTGCCCAGAATACAACAGCTTAGAAGTACAGTGGACCCCCAGTTTACGATATTATTTCATTCCAGAAGTATGTTCAGGTGCCAGTACTGATCGAATTTGTTCCCATAAGGAATATTGTGAATTAGATTAGTCCATTTCAGACCCCCAAACATACACTTACAAACGCACTTACATAAATACACTTACATAATTGGTCGCATTGGGAGCTGATCATAAACCGGGGGTCCACTGTATATACGTATAAAAATACACAATATATCTCTCCAAACTGCCAATATCCCAAACCTCTCCTTTAGAGTGCAGGCATTGTACTTCCCATTGTACTTCCCATTTCCAGGACTCAAGTCCGGTTATATAAAATATAGTATGTTATTGATGTCAGCTAGGCCTGCATACCTTGTACATGTGTACTTGGAGAAACAAAGATATTATTAATAGAAATAGTTAAAAATGTGAATTGTCTAATTTTTGAGCTGTGCTTTCAGAAATGTGACAAGCTTTGGTGGAGGCAAAGGCAAAATGCCAACTGGTGAAGACAAATGCAGTGAAGTTCATTATTTGTACAATGTTTCACCCTACATTGGGCTTCCTCAAGTAACAGTACTTTATAAAGCCCAATGTTGGGTGAAACATTGCACAAGAGACAATGCTTTTGTGTCTTCACTGGCTCTAGCTTAATTCAACAGCTTATGGATATATGATATCAAGCCAAATGAGGTACATACATCTATGAATATTTGCTAAGCAAAATCTTGAACAGATAATTATAATATCAGTCTGTTTATCAATCACTGCTGCAACCATAGCCAAAAAATAAATTCACAAAATGTTAGCATAAGAAGTCCATACGTATTTCCTTTGGGGATTAAGGATAATAAAGTTTATACAGTCATGAGTTGGTTCAGATTCATATTTTTATTTCTTTGTAAAGTTTACAATATGTGATTTACATATTATAAAATATTGTTAGGCACAAAGAAAGCCACTAACATGCCTAAGCATTTTGGGCAGACTAATCCTAATGTTTACACACTACTTAAAACTAGACATAGGTTATGGAGTGGTATATTTTAATTATTCATTATTTTACATTATTACAATAGAGAGACAGCAAAAATTTTATTATTAACCCTTTCGGGGTTTCGGCCGTACTAGTACGTCTTACCCGAAGGGGTTTTTGACGTACTACAACGCATAAATTCTAGCGCCATCAAATCTAGTGAAAGAAAGCTGGTAGGCCTACATATGAAAGAATGGGTCTATGTGGTCAGTGTGCGCAGTATAAAAAAAATCCTTCAGCACACAGTGCGTAATGAGAAAAAAAAAACTTGTGTTTTTGGATTAAAACAACTACTTTGCACTGTATTTTCATATGGTATTTATTGTTGTATTCTAGTTTTCCTGGTCTCATTTTATAGAATGGAAGACATATTACAGAAATTGAGATGATTTTGACTGATTTTACAATGAAAAGTACCTTGAAATTGAGCTCAAAGTAGCAGAAATGTTCGATTTTTACCAAAGATCAAAAGTAAGTAAATAAATGCCAAGCATCCAATACACGTCAACTGGTGAGTCTAATATTCTTTCACAAGTGCGCTGATATTATTTATACCATTTCTACACTAATGCAGTAGTCTGCATAACAGTAAATCTATTTTTTTGTGAGAAAAATTCAAAGTGGAAAGCAAAAGAATGTAAGAGGGGCATGGGGACATGACTAATGAACAGAGGAAATGTTATTTTAGTGCCAGGAATGTCTTTCTTGTTTATTCTGGAATATTCGGAAATTGGCATCTTTTGAAATTTGTGTGAAATTGGCAAAATTGCAAAATGGGTGGTTTCTTGTACTCATTCAATAGAAAAAATGGAGTTCTAGTGAAATAGTTATGATTTTTGTCGACTAGTACACTGGAATTGGCCGAAAATAGGGCTCAAAGTGAGCAAAACCGCCGATGCGTAAACATCGAGACAGCTAACTTCGCGAGAGCATATTTCCATAAGTTTTCCATCAAATTTCATACTTTCAGTGTCATTATAATCGGGAAAACATTCTCTATCTTTTCATAAGAAAAAATAATATTTTTTTTTTTGAAATTTGGCCGACCCTGAGAACAAGTCTCTAAGAAGGCCTGCCGACCCCCAAAGGGTTAAGATTTATAGTAGAGAGGTAGCAAATAATAGTACAGGTTGGCCATCAATAATCTGGCAATCAGTAATCTGGTTCCATCAGTAACCCGACACTAATTTCAGGTATCTTAATTTCAAATTTCCAGGGTCACCACATCAACCTGCCACTACTGTTTGGTGGCGCTACCTCTGGCATAAGTCATTCAATTTTTTTTTTCCATTTATTGTTATAACCTGCTCACTTTTAGCCCTAGCCATGGTTCCAACGAATAAAAGAAATGCTTCTCACTGTGTAAAGCACATACACCATATATTGTCCATAAAAGATAAAGTGGCTCTGAAGCCACTGTCAGTCACCATGAGCTCACCTCACTCAGATAAGCTGTGACCAGTAAATTTGGGCCTACATATAAGGGAATAGGTCTGCGTGGTTAGTGTGCAATATATAAAAAAAATCCTGCAGCATGCAGTGCATGAGGAAAAAAGCGACTGTGCTTTTTGTGTAAAACAGTGACTTTGTGGTGTATTTTTGTTTGCTTTGCATGGTTGTATTCTCTCTCTCTCTCTTTTTTTTGGTCTCACTTGATAGAATGGAAGATACAATACAAAAATAGATACAATTTTGATTGGTTTCACACCAGAAAGTACTTCAAAACTAAGCTCAAAGTAGGGGAAATGTTTGATTTTTTACGATGCTCAAGAGTAAACAAATACGTGTCCAACTGGCCAGTCTAATATGCAGTCACGAATGGGTTGACATTATTTATACAATTATTACAATAATGCAGTAGTCTGCATAACAGTAAATCTTCTATTTTTTGCATGAATAAAAATTCAAAATGGAAAGCAAGCATAATATAAGAGGGGCCTGGAGACGTGACTGATGAACAAAGAAAATGTTATATTAGTGATAGGAATGTCTCGATTGTTTATTTTGGACCCTATTTTGAAATTGGCCTCTTTTGAAATTTGTGTGAAATTGGCCAAATTACTGATTTCTGACCACTTTATTGGGGCGTTGAAATAGGTAAATGGGAGATTTCTTGTACTTAACCCTTTGACTGTTTTCGACGTATAAATACATCTTACGAGCCAATGTTTCTGACGTATATATACTCAATAATTCTAGCGGCTTCAAATCAAGCAGGAGAAAGCTGGTAGGCCCACATGTGAGAGAATGGGTCTGTGTGGTCAGTGGGCACCACATAAAAAAAATCCTGCAGCACACATTGCGTATTGAGAAAAAAAACTGATCGTTTTTTTGGAATAAAACACCAACTTTGAGGTGTATTTTCGTATAGTATTTATCATTGTATTTGCGTTTTCATGGTCTTAGGTGATAAAATGGAAAACATATTACAGAAATAGAGATGATTTTCATTACTTTGACGATGAAAACGACCTTGAAACTGAGCTCAAAGTAGCGGAAATGTTCGATTTTTACCAATGTTCAGGAGTAAATAAATCACACCACACGTCCAATACACATCAACTGGGGAGTCTAATATTCTTTCACTAGTGCACTGATATTATTTATACCATTTTTGCAATAATGCAGTAGTCTGCATAACAGTAAATTTTGTATTTTTTTGTATGAATAAAAAATCAAAATAGAAAGCAATAATAATATAAGAGGGGCCTAGAGATGTGACTAATGAGCAGAGCATATGTTATTTTAGTGCCACGAATGTCTACCTTGTTTATTCTGGACCCTATTTTGAAATTGGCATCTTTTTTAGTTTGCGTGAAATTGGCCAAATTGCCAATTTCTGACCACCATATTGGGTAGTCCAAATTAGTAAATGGGAGGTTTCTTGTACTCAGCTGATAGATAAAATGGAGTTCTAAAGAAATAGCTATGAGTTTGGTCAACTGGCACAATGGAATTGGCTGAAAATAGGGCTCAAAATCGGCCAAATCGCCGATACGCATATGTTGCCGAGACCGCTAACTTCCCGGGAGCATAATTCCATGAGTTTTCGACCAAATTTCGAACTTTTGGTGTCATTACCATCGGGAAAAGATTCTCTATCATTTCATAAGAAAATTTTTTTTTTTTTTTTTTCAAAGATTGAGCGACATAGAATGACAGTTTCAGAAAGGGGCCTGAAACAGTCAAAGGGTTAATCAACAGAATAGAAGGAATACTAGCAAAATAGCTATGAGTTTATTTTACTTGAACAATGGAATGGGCCAAAAATAGGGCATAAAGTGAGTGAAATCACTGATGCATAAATATCAACGTTGGGTTAAGTGTATCCTAATCTAACCACTCTATAATCTGGCAAAATCACTAATCCAGCAACCTACAGGTCCCGATGATTCCGGATTAGTGATGGTCAATCTGTACAGTATTACAATTAGTACAGTTTGCAATGTTACAACAGTACAGTTTTAAGCATGTATTAATATTTTAGATTGATCTAGCAGTCCTAAGTTGTTTTGGGATTTCCTGAGTACGTTGTTTCATACTGGTTGAATGATTTGGTATAGTGTAGATATAGTTAAGTTTGGGAGGTGAGGTGATTTTTAATTATAGCCCTAAATTGATTGGCAGACAGGGGGCCTTTTGCTGGTTTGGGCATTGAATTCCAGATCTTAGGCCCTTTATGTGCATTGCATTTTTGCATAGGGTGAGATGAACATGAGAGATGTCGAAGAGAGTTTTGTGCCTTGTGTTGTACCTGTGTGTTCTGTTGTAGCTATCAAGGAGAAGTTTGACTGGAGGGTTTATGTTGGAATTTAATGTTCTGTATATATAGTAGGCACAATAATATGAGTGCATATTAAGTAAGTTCAAACTCTTGAAGAGCGGTGGGGTATATCATCTGGCGCAGCAAATAGTGCTCATCCGCATGTCAGCTTTTTGTTGGGTTATTAATGGTTTAAGGTGATTGGTCATGGTAGATCCCCAGTGAGCATTTGTTCAGGAAATGTGTCGCTGCTAATTATGTTGGACATCTCTGCTGCATTTGATACTAATGATAATGGATTATTGATAAGTGACCTTCCTGGCTGTGGCTTTAAGGATACTGCATTGGTGCTTCTTGAATCATATCTTTTTCGTCAGTAATATTAAGTAGTAGTGAATGAGTCTATAACTGGAGAGAGTTCCGGGGGTCAATGCCCCCGTGGCCCGGTCTGTGACCAGGCCTCATGGTGGGCCAGGGCCCGATCAACCAGGCTGTTACTGCTAGCTGCACGCAGTCCAACATACGACCTACAGCCAGATACTGACTTTAGGTGCCTGTCCAGTGCCTGCTTGAAGACAGCCAGGGGTCTATTGGTAATGCCCCCTTATGTATACTGGGAGGCAGTTGAACAGTCTTGGACCCCTCACAATTATTGTGTTGTCTCTTATCGTGCTAGTGGCACCCCTGCTTTTCATTGGGGGAACGTTACATTGTCTGCCGAGTCTTTTGCTTTCATAGGGAGTGATTTTCGTGTGCAGGTTTGGTACTAATCCCTCTAGGATTTTCCAGGTGTATGTAATCATGTATCTCTCCCACCTTCGTTCTAGGGAGTACAGGTTTAGAAACTTCAAGCATTCCCAGTAATTGAAGTCCTCTATCACAGTTATGTGTGCCATGAAGGTTCTCTGTACATTTTCTAGGTCAGCAATTTCACCTGCCTTGAAAGGTGCTGTTAGTGTGCAGTACACTAACTATGCATACCTCCCCACCATAGCCTAGTTGTGTGAAAGTCAACCCAGACTAATACTATTGGTAAGTGCTGGTCCTGGCTTTTGTGTCTTATTTTACAAATAGCCTCCAGCTTGAGTGGCTCAGTGAGGGTTGGTATCTTAAACAACCCTGCAAGGTGTCTCTCTACGCTATGATGTATTAACCCTTAAAATTTCAGAAATCTGAACTTCCTTCCCATTCCAAGATTCATAACAAAATTATCCCCACTCCTCCCTCTTCTTTCAATTTAAATAGCTGTTCTTCAGAATTCACTATGGTTTATAGCTTGTGACTAGGTTTAAACTATGATAAATGGGCTTCTCTTCTTGCCATTAACAGTGATACTGCTGCCAATACTCTTATTTTGTTTCTGGAATTTCACAGATGGTTTGTATGACCAAGGAGGATATGCTGTACAGTTCTGAAATAGGGGATCAAGATTTTTCAAGATTAGAGTTTTTAAGTGCATGTGTGATCATGAAAGATGAGTATACAGCCCATCATCTCCTACCCAGGGTTCCTCACAGCTTTTATCCTGCACTGTTTCAGGCTGTCATGCAAAAATGTTACTACTCCAGTAAGTACTTATTCTCAACATACCTGTTGCTATGCACTTTATACAGGATGGATATAGGGTGCATGATAAAGATATTAGACTAACTACAGTTCATACTAACTGCATTCAAATTGTAATAAGGTCAAAGTACATTACAGTATTGTAGTTTTGATAATTCAGGTAGTCTTCAGTATGGCCACTGTAATTGACCAGAAAATACAAATCACTTGTATATGTGTGAAATTTTTTTCCTGTTTGTAGTAACAGGAGCAGAGCTATGCTCATCTGTGCCATCATGTATTGTTTCTAACTAGTTATGTAAACCTTCCAGAGGTAGAATATACTACTTCCTCTCCTCACTTAGCAACGTGCAGTGGACCCCCGGTTAACGATATTTTTTCACTCCAGAAGTATGTTCAGGTGCCAATACTGACCGAATTTGTTCCCATAAGGAATATTGTGAATTAGATTAGTCCATTTCAGACCCCCAAATATACACGTACAAACTCACTTACATAAATACACTTACATAATTGGTCGCATTCGGAGGTGATCGTTATGCGGGGGTCCACTGTACTCCTTTACCAATGACTCGGACTTACAATGGGCTCTCTGACTAGTATGCATATCTAAATTAGAGCTGATTTCCTCTTTTCTGTTTATTTCAATATATTTACAGTAAACTACTGTATAAACATTTAAAAATATACCACTAAAATAATATCAAAGATGGTTGACACCGACCCACTACCATTACAGTATGCTCCTCACTTAGCAACGAATTCGTTTACCATCATGGTCTTAGAAACGGAACTCCATCGTTCAGCGAGGAGAGGCTGTACTGTACTTCCTCTTGGGTCATCATTTTTTAAGTTTATAACTGAAGAAAAAAAATTCGTTTTAGCAGTGTTTTTTCTCGTTAACAAATGATGCCACTTGTTCTTCCTGTTGTTGGTGCTAAAAGATACTGTATTTATAATCTACATTCTCATTTTCTTTTATGTACATATTATCATGTCTTTTCTTTCCTTCTGTCAACCAGAGAGGCCATTTTTGGAATCTCCAATCTTTCTTTGTAACTTGTGTTTCTTGGTTCTGCAAGCCATTTTTAATGTATCTTTAAATTTTTTATACTTTATTTGCAGATTATTGTATTTGTAAACATCAAACTGCCACTCCATTTTCCACTTTTGATCTTACTTATGTTGTAATTAATATACTCTGTCTGAAGTTTTTTTTTATAGTTTGCATGTGTTGCATACATTCTCACTATTAAATCAACTGCATTTATGTGATCTTCCAATGATAATCTTTTGTCAGTAATTACTCCTAGTTTCCTCTGTCTGTCACTATCAGCATATTATCAGTCTATATTCTCTGTGTGATTCGTTACTTTTTCCAATTTGTTACATGACATTTATCTATATTAAATTCTATCGTCAATCTATCATTCTACTTGTTGAATCTGTCCAGGTCTTTCTGCAAGGATAGACAATTATTACAGGTACCGATCTTGTATAATACCTTTGTTTTATTTGCAAATATCTTCATAGTTTTTTATTTCTTCTGGTGTATGGAAGATTTTATTCATATTAGTAACCTGGAGGTTTAGTAACCCAGAATAACAGAAGAATTTTTTTTTTTTTAACAAACCGGCCGTATCCCACCAAGGCAGGGTGGCCCAAAAAGAAAAACAAAAATTTTTCTTCTTAAATTTAGTAATTTGTACAGGAGAAGGGGTTACTAGCCCCTTGCTCCCGGCATTTTAGTCGCCTCTTACAACATGCATGGCTTACGGAGGAAGAATTCTGTTCCACTTCCCCATGGAGATAAGAGGAAATAAACAAGAACAAGAACTAGAAAGAAAATAGAAGAAAACCCAGAGGGGTGCATATATATATGCTTGTACATGTATGTGTAGTGTGACCTAAGTGTAATAAGAAGTAGCAAGACATACCTGAAATCTTGCATGTTTATGAGAGAAAAAAAGACACCAGCAATCCTACCATCATGTAAAACAAATACAGGCTTTCATTTTACACTGACTTGGCAGGACGGTAGTACCTCCCTGGGTGGTTGCTGTCTACCAACCTACTACGTACAAAAGAAAATTATGATGTCTGTTTTATATCAATTGAAGTTCTTTGATCCTCTTCCCCGGGATGCATCCCATAACAGTCAACTAACACCCAAGTACCAGCTTGCTGCTAGGTGAACCAGAGCAACAGATGTTAGAAAGCATGCTTAACTTTCCCACTTGTGCTGGGATCAAACCCAGGTTCTTCAGATTTGAGCCAGAAGTGCTACCTGTAATATAATGAAATGCAACATTTCTGTTTTGAAAATATTTTTTGACACATGCAGTCATTTCATTTTTTTGGTTTGTTGAGGTAGCTGGAAGTCTTCTTTATGTACAGTGTTTGGTAATGAAACAAAGGTATACACCTTAAGCAAATCTTTCCAGTGTTGCCAGTAAAATTGTCAGACTTTTAACTATGTATGTATAGAAATGGTTGATAACCTTGTATTTGAACTTGCACTAAACACTATTTTGCATTGTAGATATTTATGCTGGTAGATAAATTTATATTTATAAATTATTCTCTGATAGGAATGGATGATTTAGAAAAGAAAAGAGCTGCAATGCCACTTTTACGTGCCTTGACTATCAACTGGCCATTTGAGAGCATGACCCTCAGGGACCTTGTTCCACCTTTACCATCACCTACAACAAAGCCTCAGAGGATTATACTCAGAAGTTCAGAAGAAAAGCTGATGAAGTTTTTGGAAGCTCTGCAAACTATACCTGAAACATTCATCCAAAGGTATATACGTAATTTGAAAAGTAAAGTCTTTGTTAGCATGGGTTATATTACCCCAGACTCCATAATTATGGACAAATCCATGGATGCATAAGCATTGTGTGGTACAGTATTGGCATGGAGTGTTAGGTATTCCATGTGTCAGCCATTACCAATAACAGTTATACTCACTGCCTTTGGCAGTGAAGCACTGAAATGATGCTTCTGCGCTCTGTGAAAGGACAAATTTTTCATGTGTGACCCCTCTGCAAAAGATCAGAATTAATTAGTAAGTATAGAAGAATACACAGGCTTCACTCTGTTGTAATTGCATTTTGCTGGTATCCGTATGCCTTATTTTTAAGTAGCTTAGTCAATTTTTTTTTAGAAACAAAGTATGAGACGGCTATATTTCTTCTTTTTTATTTAATAATTTATACAGGAGAAGGGGTTACCAGTCCCCTTATCCCAGCATTTTAGTTGCCTTTTATGACACATGGCTTACTGAGCAAGGCTAGTTTTCCACTGTCCCATGAAGATGAAAGAGAAATAAATAAGAACAAGAACTATTAAGAAATATAGAAGAAAACTCAAATGGGTATGTATATTTATGTGTACGTGTATGTGTACTGTGACCTAGGTGTAAGCAGAAGTATGTACTAAGATGTATGTACACTGTACCTGTTATCTTGCATGTTGCTTTCTTTCAACAAACCGGCCGTATCCCACAGAGGCAGGGTGGCCCAAAAAGAAAAACAAAAGTTTCTCTTTTTCAATTTAGTAATTTATACAGGAGAAGGGGTTACTAGGCCCTTGCTCCTGGCATTTTAGTCGCCTCTTACAACACGCATGGCTTACGGAGGAAGAATTCTATTCCACTTCCTCATGGAGATAAGAGGAAATAAACAAGAACTAGAAAGAAAATAGAAGAAAACCCAGAGGGATGTGTATATATATGCTTGTACATGTATGTGTAGTGTGACCTAAGTGTAAGTAGAAGTAGCAAGACGTACCTGAACTCTTACATGTTTATGAGACAGAAAGAAAAGACACCAGTAATCCTACCAGTGTGTAAAACAATTACAGGTTCCCATTTCATGTTCGTTTGACAGGACAGTAGTACCTCCCTGGGTGATTGCTGTCTTCAATATATGTATTTTTTCAACATAATATCAATAAAGTATCTAAGGATTGGCAGAGAGCCTGCATAGTTCCTCTGTATAAGATAATAAGAGATAAGAGAACATGGATGAATTATAGGGCAATAAGCCTGTTGAGTATACCAGGTAAAGGTGTCCTGTAGCTCAGTTGCTAGCATACTCAGCTCATACTTTGAGATCTGTGGTTTGAGCCCCAGCACGGGTGGAAACATTAGGACGTGTTTCTTTAAGACACCTTCCGTCCCTGTTCACCTAGCAGTAAATAGGTACCTGGATGTTAGCCAACTGGTGTGGGTTGCATCCTGGGGACAGAATTTACCTAATTTGCCAGAAATGCTCTGCATAACAGTGTCATTGATGTCAGCTAGGTCTATACACCATGTGCTTGTAGAAATAAAGATTATTATTATTATTACTGAAAGAACTAAGAGTAAATCAGAATGTAATATTGCAGAAGAACAAAGATTTATGAAAGGTAGGGATGTAGACCAAGTGTTTACATTGAAGTACAGTATGTAAGTGAGCAATACCTAGAAAGGGGTAAACGGTTGTAATATGGCAGACATTGTAAATGCATGTAATAGATAGTAGGTTACCTAAAGCAGTAAAGAGTGGTTTTTCTGGATATAACCGGCTGTTGTGTGCAAGGTAGCATTTATTAAGGAATTCAAGAAGCCAGCTAGGTGGGAAGTACAGTGCCTTTGCATTTTAAAGGGATGGAGATGTTACAGTTCAGAGTGTTATGTGAATTGTGATATCTGCACACTTCTGGCAAGATGGCTGTTGAATGAATGATGGCGAATGTTTTTCTTTTTAGGGTTGCCCTACTTTGGTGGGAGGGCTGATGTGGTAAATAGAAAATTATGCAGTACATGTATATAAATATACACTACCGCTCGACACTATCTCTTACTGACTTGCACATAAGTCCATAGATTTTCACTACTTTTCAGTCTTAATGAGTTGCACAGATATCAAACTGACACACTATCATATCTTTGTTCCTTGTGTATGACTTCGATTATGCCTTATTAGTTGTGTATTATTGTCTTCTGTTGAACTAGTTGCTGGTAGACTCATTACAATTCCTGTGTAGTTTTCTTCCTTTTTCACCTCTAAACTCCATTTCCAAATTATCTCCAATTAACCTTTCATCATGAAGAAAGATTTTTTTCAACATAATATCAGTAAAGTAGTTGGATAAGCTAAACAGTGCAGTAGAAGCTACAGTGAACATGGTTTCTGGTTTAATTATAATAGAAAAAATTCATGTCAGTTAATCTTAGCATTAACAAGCAGGTTGAAGAGGTAAACCTCCCCACCATTAGCTCAGATAAATATTTATAACTGGGTAAAAGTAATTACATTTCTCAGTAAAAGTAGGCATTAGACAAAGATGTGTGATGTCACCATGGTTGTTCAATATATTTATAGATGGGGTTGTAAGAGAAGTGAATGCTTAGGTGATGGCAAGAGGTGTGGGGTTAAAAGATAATCTAACACAAACTGGGAGTTGTCACAGTTGCTCTTTGCTGATGACACTGTGCTTTTGGGAGATTCTGAAGAGAAGTTGCAGAGGTTGGTGGATGAATTTGGTAGGGTATGTAAAAGAAGAAAATTAAAAGTGAATACGTATAGGAAAGAGTATGGTGATGAGGATAACAAAAAATTAGGTAATGAAAGATTGGTTGTCAGATTGGAAGGAGAGAGTATGGAGGAGGTGAAAGTACTCAGATATTTAGGAGTGGACATGTCAGCAGATGGGTCTATGAAAGATGGTGACTCATAGAATTGAAGTGGGGAAAAAGGTGAGTGGTGCACTTAGGAGTCTGTGGAGACAAAGAACTTTGTCCATGGAAGCAAAGAGGGAAATGTATGAGAGTATAGTTATACCAGTGCTCTTATATGGGTGTGAAACATAGGTGGTGAATGTTGCAACAAGAAAAAGGCTGGAGGCAGTGGAGATATCATGTCTAAGAGCAATGTGTGGTGTGAATATAATGCAGAGAATTCTTATTTTGGAAATTAGGAGGAGGTGCAGGATTACCAAAACTATTATCCAGAGGGTTGAGGGTTTGGACATGTAGAGAGGATGGAAGAAAATAGAATGACTTCAAGAGTGTATAAATCTGTAGTGGAGGGAAGGCGGGGTAGGGGTTGGCCTAGGAGAGATTGGAGGGAGGAGGTAAAGGAGGTTTTGTGTGCGATGGGCTTAGACTTCCAGCAAGCATATGTGAGCGTGTTAGATAGGAGCGAATGGAGAGAAATGGTTTTTAGGACTTGATGTGCTGTTGGAGTGTGAGCAAGGTAACATTTATGAAGGGATTCAGGGAAACTGGCAGGCCGGACTTGAGTCCTGGAGATGGGAAGTATGGTGTCTGCATTCTGAAGGCGGGGTGTCAGTGTTGCAGTTTTATAACAATAGTGTAAGCTCACCTCTGGCAAGACAGTAATGGAGTGAATGATGATGAGAGTTTTTCATTTTCAGACCACCCTGCCTTGGTGGGAGACGGCCAGTGTGTTAATAAAAAATAAAAATAATTACATTTCATGTAGGGAATTCATACTATGATGTGCAAGCTGTGTTCATTTATGTCAACCACTTCAGCTATTCAGCAACATCTTAAGGTGGTGTGTTGGAATTAATTTTGCTCCTTTCTCATACATTAAGTTTTGGGGAAGGAGCAAGGAATCAACAGTATAGATATCAGTCTTCTCCCATATTCTGTCTTATATTTCAGATTTATTTGTTTTAATGCCTCTTCTTTTGTATACTGTAATTGCTTCTGATTCACTTTCTTTAAATATTATATACATAATGTAAGCAGTGAGAATACAAAGCATATTTTAATTTAATTTTTTAACACCCTAGCAAGTCAGCAATGGCAGTTGAGTTTAAAGGACCTTTGTGCAAGTTGGACATTACTGGTTTCTCTCTTCCGATATCGAATGTCCACCTGCTGGAGAGATTTGTCAGAATGGCATACAACCCCAATAGTCCACCTCATTATATCAGAAGTTAGTATGTAATGTACTTTGTTGCTTAATGAGTGAATCAGAAAAGTATACAGCTTGTAAAATAAAAAATTATATTTGAAGAGATGGAAAGTAGACAGGTTTCTTATTTAATAATATTTATATTGGGGTCTGTTTAATAGCTTGATGATGCATCCCATGCCCAGCCTGTGGACGGTAGTTGAAAGATGACATAGGCACATAGTGGATCCAGGGACTGGTCCCAAATGTCAGAATAATTAAGCAAGTTACACTGATACTGAACTAAATTCATTTCCAAAAATATTGCAATGTACAGGAGACCCCCAAACTTACAAATTCCTGAAGTTATACATATCTGTACTAACAAACATGATATCTGGGAATCAATCAGTATTTTGCAACTGCTGAGTTGCAGTACGAGAGTGCAAAGAGAGCCATCCTGTGTGCCATTTGTTTTTACACACACACAAAAAAAAAACTCATTTGCAAGTTTTCATTTTGAAAGCTTCACCATAATGTCCATTACATTGTTTGTTTTTGGTCAACAGTTAAGTTTTAGAAACTTACACCTGTACAACACTTAAGAATGACAACATCTTTAGCAGATATGTTTACGGGATTTATTTGGTGATTCTTGGTAGCGGGGAGTAATGATAAAGGCTTTGGAGGCTTCTTACTTTATTAGCAATGTCATGGGGTACACAGGCAGTGTGTTAAGTGATCATGGCCCAGGAGGGCCATGCCCAGCGAGGGAGAGAGGAGTAGGACCTGTTATCTGAGTCTAGGCCGCTGAGTGAGTGAGGGAGAGGCAGGGGTGGGCAGGTTGGCATGCCACCGAGAGGCCTGGCCTCTGGTGGAAACTATGGGAATTAGGCACGTAGGCTCCCTGGCTACAGATAAGCTGATGCTAAAATGAGCTCTGATACTGATGTGTGAAATCTTGCTCCTTTTTTTCAGATGAAATAAGGATGGATATCAGAATAGAGGGTGAGGCAGAGAGTCAGTTCCAGGCTCTTCATGTTGTCTGCACGATTAGTCGTCATCATGGTGCTGGCTTAGTCGTCAAATTTAGGAAAGTAAACATAACATCTATACCTGGGATCTGCCTTGTTTCTTTGCCTAAGGTACTTGGTAATCATCCGAGTTGCTTTATTATAATTATGAAAACAGCAGATTAATGAGTATACAGCCTCTCCTCACTTAGCGACATATTCGTTTATCGACACCTCGGACTTACAATGGGCTCTCTGAATGCATGCCTAAATAATGTATATTAGAGCTGATTTCCTCTATTCTATTTATTACAATATACAGTACACTATACTGTATAAACATTTAAAATATTATTTTATTTTTATTAGCACACTGGCCGATTCCCACCAAGGCAGGGTGGCCCGAAAAAGAAAAACTTTCACCATCATTCACTCCATCGCTGTCTTGCCAGAAGGGTGCTTTACACTACAGTTTTTAAACTGCCACATTAACATCCCTCCTTCAGAGTGCAGGCACTGTACTTCCCATCTCCAGGACTCAAGTCCGGCCTGCCGGTTTCCCTGAATCCCTTCATAAATGTTACTTTGCTCACACTCCAACATTTTTAGTACAGTGGACCCCCGCATAACGATGGCATCACATAGCGATTATTTCGCATACCGCTTACTTTAATTGCAAAAATTTTGCCTCACATACCGCTTAAAAACCCGCTTACCGATTTTCGTCCGAGACGCGTCCAATGTGCGGCCTGAGCCACGCTCACATGTTCCGCCGGTGGCATTGTTTACCAGCCAGCCTCCGCGGTAACATCCAAGCATACAATCGGAATATTTCGTATTATTACAGTGTTTTCGGTGCTTTTTCTGGAAAATAAGTGACCATGGGCCCCAAGAAAGCTTCTAGTGCCAACCCTACAGCAATAAGGGTGAGAATTACAATAGAGATGAAGAAAAAGATCATTGATAAGTATGAAAGTGGAGTGCATGTCTCCGAGCTGGCCAGGTTGTATAATAAACCCCAATCAACCATCGCTACTATTGGTGGTACAGCTGCTGCTGCTGCTGCACTGTCAGCTGCTGCTGCTGCTGTAGCACCGTTGTTGGTGTGGCTTATTGAGAATACCAAGAAACAATTAACCCCAGAGGATTTGCCACCCAGGATAACCCAAAAAAGTCAGTGTCATCGAAGACTGTCTAACTTATTTCCATTGGGGTCCTTAATCTTGTCTCCCAGGATGCAACCCACACAAGTCGACTAACACCCAGGTGAACAGGGAAAAATGCCTGGAACTAGTGCTCATATTGGTGAATTTAAAGCCAGCAAAGGTTGGTTTGAGAGATTTAAGAATCGTAGTGGCATACACAGTGTGATAAGGCCTGTTCTAGAAGAAAATGCCAAACAGGACCTACAGTACTCAGGAGGAAAAGGCACTCCCAGGACACAGTGTCTCATCAGTCATTGCTGCATCTTCAATAAAGGTAAGTGTCATTTATTCTTCATTTAGTAGAGTAGTACATGCACAATATATACTGTGCATGTACTACTCTACTATTGTGCATGTATCCTTTTCTTTGTGTGTGGGAAAATGTATATTTCATGTGGTAAAATTTTTTTTTTCATACTTTTGAGTGTCTTGCACGGATTAATTTTATTTCCATTATTTCTTATGGGGAAAATTCATTCGCATAACGATTATTTCGCATAACAATTACCCCTCTTGCACGGATTAAAATCGTTAACCGGGGGTCCACTGTATATTTAAAAATATACTAGAAATATTATAAATGGTGCAGAGGTGATGTTAAAACAATATCAAAGATAGTTGACACAAACCCACTACCATTATAGTATGCTCCTCTCTTAGCGACGAATTCGTTTACTGATGTGGTTTTAGGAATGGAACTCCGTTGTTAAGCGAGGAGAGGCTGCATATACACACTTACTGGCGTCAATTAACATTTTCACTATTATATATTTTTTTTCATCAAACCAGCCATATCCCACCAAGGGAGTTTTGTATTTTTAAATTTGGTGATGTATACAGGAGAAGGTGTTACTAGCCCCTTGCTCCCAGCATGTTAGTCGCCTCTTACGACACGCATGACTTATGGAGGAAGAATTCTGTTCCACTTTCCCGTGGAGATAAGAGAGAATAAACAAGAACTAGTAAGAAAATAGAAGAAAACCCAGAGGGGTATGTGTGTATATGCTTGTACATGTATGTGTAGTGTGACCTAAGTGTAAATAGAAGCAACAAGATGTACCTGAAACCTTGCATGTTTCTTCTTCTTTCAACAAACTGGCTGTATCCCACCGAGGCAGGGTGGCCCAAAAAGAAAAACTAAAGTTTCTCTTTTTAAATTTAGTAATTTATACAGGAGGAGTTACTAGCCCCTTGCTTCCGGCATTTTAGTTTCCTCTTACAACACGCATGTCTTACGGAGGAAGAATTCTGTTCCACTTCCCCATGGAGATAAGAGGAAATAAACAAGAACAAGAAATAGTAGGAAAATAGAAAAAAACCCAGAGGCATGTGTATATATATTACTTATTTTTTTTTTTTTTATTATCACACTGGCCGATTCCCACCCAGGCAGGGTGGCCTGAAAAAGAAAAACTTTCACCATCATTCACTCCATCACTGTCTTGCCAGAAGGGTGCTTTACACTACAGTTTTTAAACTGCAACATTAACACCCCTCCTTCAGAGTGCAGGCACTGTACTTCCCATCTCCAGGACTCAAGTCCGGCCTGCCGGTTTCCCTGAACCCCTTCATAAATGTTACTTTGCTCACACTCCAACAGCACGTCAAGTATTAAAAACCATTTGTCTCCATTCACTCCTATCAAACACGCTCACGCATGCCTGCTGGAAGTCCAAGCCCCTCGCACACAAAACCTCCTTTACCCCCTCTCTCCAACCTTTCCTAGGCCGACCCCTACCCCGCCTTCCTTCCACTACAGACTGATACACTCTTGAAGTCATTCTGTTTCGCTCCATTCTCTCTACATGTCCGAACCACCTCAACAACCCTTCCTCAGCCCTCTGGACAACAGTTTTGGTAATCCCGCACCTCCTCCTAACTTCCAAACTACGAATTCTCTGCATTATATTCACACCACACATTGCCCTCAGACATGACATCTCCACTGCCTCCAGCCTTCTCCTCGCTGCAACATTCATCACCCATGCTTCACACCCATATAAGAGCGTTGGTAAAACTATACTCTCATACATTCCCCTCTTTGCCTCCAAGGACAAAGTTCTTTGTCTCCACAGACTCCTAAGTGCACCACTCACTCTTTTCTCCTCATCAATTCTATGATTCACATCATCTTTCATAGACCCATCCGCTGACACGTCCACTCCCAAATATCTGAATACATTTACCTCCTCCATACTCTCTCCCTCCAATCTGATATTCAATCTTTCATCACCTAATCTTTTTGTTATCCTCATAACCTTACTCTTTCCTGTATTCACCTTTAATTTTCTTCTTTTGCACACCCTACCAAATTCATCCACCAATCTCTGCAACTTCTCTTCAGAATCTCCCAAGAGCACAGTGTCATCAGCAAAGAGCAGCTGTGACAACTCCCACTTTGTGTGTGATTCTTTATCTTTTAACTCCACGCCTCTTGCCAAGACCCTCGCATTTACTTCTCTTACAACCCCATCTATAAATATATTAAACAACCACGGTGACATCACACATCCTTGTCTAAGGCCTACTTTTACTGGGAAATAATTTCCCTCTTTCCTACATACTCTAACTTGAGCCTCACTATCCTCGTAAAAACTCTTCACTGCTTTCAGTAACCTACCTCCTACACCATACACTTGCAACATGTGCCACATTGCCCCCCTATCCACCCTGTCATACGCCTTTTCCAAATCCATAAATGCCACAAAGACCTCTTTAGCCTTATCTAAATACTGTTCACTTATATGTTTCACTGTAAACACCTGGTCCACACACCCCCTACCTTTCCTAAAGCCTCCTTGTTCATCTGCTATCCTATTCTCCGTCTTACTCTTAATTCTTTCAATAATAACTCTACCATACACTTTACCAGGTATACTCAGCAGACTTATCCCCCTATAATTTTTGCACTCTCTTTTATCCCCTTTGCCTTTATACAAAGGAACTATGCATGCTCTCTGCCAATCCCTAAGTACCTTACCCTCTTCCATACATTTATTAAATAATTGCACCAACCACTCCAAAACTATATCCCTACCTGCTTTTAACATTTCTATCTTTATCCCATCAATCCCGGCTGCCTTACCCCCTTTCATTTTACCTACTGCCTCACGAACTTCCCCCACACTCACAACTGGCTCTTCCTCACTCCTACAAGATGTTATTCCTCCTTGTCCTATACACGAAATCACAGCTTCCCTATCTTCATCAACATTTAACAATTCCTCGAAATATTCCCTCCATCTTCCCAATACCTCTAACTCTCCATTTAATAACTCTCCTCTCCTATTTTTAACTGGCAAATCCATTTGTTCTCTAGGCTTTCTTAACTTGTTAATCTCACTCCAAAACTTTTTCTTATTTTCAACAAAATTTGTTGATAACATCTCACCCACTCTCTCATTTGCTCTCTTTTTACATTGCTTCACCACTCTCTTAACCTCTCTCTTTTTCTCCATATACTCTTCCCTCCTTGCATCACTTCTACTTTGTAAAAACTTCTCATATGCTAACTTTTTCTCCCTTACTACTCTCTTTACATCATCATTCCACCAATCGCTCCTCTTCCCTCCCGCACCCACTTTCCTGTAACCACAAACTTCTGCTGAACACTCTAACACTACATTTTTAAACCTACCCCATACCTCTTTGACCCCATTGCCTATGCCCTCATTAGCCCATCTATCCTCCAATAGCTGTTTATATCTTACCCTAACTGCCTCCTCTTTTAGTTAATAAACCTTCACCTCTCTCTTCCCTGATGCTTCTATTCTCCTTGTATCCCATCTACCTTTTACTCTCAGTGTAGCTACAACTAGAAAGTGATCTGATATATCTGTGGCCCCTCTATAAACATGTACATCCTGAAGTCTACTCAACAGTCTTTTATCTACCAATACATAATCCAACAAACTACTGTCATTTCGCCCTACATCATATCTTGTATACTTATTTATCCTCTTTTTCTTAAAGTATGTATTACCTATAACTAAACCCCTTTCTATACAAAGTTCAATCAAAGGGCTCCCATTATCATTTACACCTGGCACCCCAAACTTACCTACCACACCCTCTCTAAAAGTTTCTCCTACTTTAGCATTCATGTCCCCTACCACAATTACTCTCTCACTTGGTTCAAAGGCTCCTATACATTCACTTAATATCTTCCAAAATCTCTCTCTCTCCTCTGCATTCCTCTCTTCTCCAGGTGCATACACGCTTATTATAACCCACTTCTCGCATCCAACCTTTACTTTAATCCACATAATTCTTGAATTTACACATTCATATTCTCTTTTCTCCTTCCATAACTGATCATTCAACATTACTGCTACCCCTTCCTTTGCTCTAACTCTCTCAGATACTCCAGATTTAATCCCATTAATTTCCCCCCACTGAAACTCCCCTACCCCCTTCAGCTTTGTTTCGCTTAGGGCCAGGACATCCAACTTCTTTTCATTCATAACATCAGCAATCATCTGTTTCTTGTCATCCGCACTACATCCATGCACATTTAAGCATCCCAGTTTTATAAAGTTTTTCTTCTTCTCTTTTTTAGTAAATGTCTACAGGAGAAGGGGTTACTAGCCCATTGCTCCCGGCATTTTAGTCGCCTCATACGACACGCATGGCTTACGGAGGAAAGATTCTTTTCCACTTCCCCATGGACAATAGAAGAAATAAAGAAGAACAAGAGCTATTTAGAAAAAGGAGAAAAACCTAGATGTATGTATATATATATGCATGTGCGTGTCTGTGAAGTGTGACCAAAGTGTAAGTAGGAGTAGCAAGATATCCCTGTTATCTAGCGTGTTTATGAGACAGAAAAAGAAACCAGCAATCCTACCATCATGCAAAACAGTTACAGGTTTCTGTTTCACAGTCATCTGGCAGGACGGTAGTACTTCCCTGGGTGGTTGCTGTCTACCAACCTACTACTGTATATATATGCTTGCACATATATGTGTAGTGTGTCCTAAGTGTAAGTAGAAGTAGCAAGACGTACCTGAAATCTTGCATGTTTCGAGACAGAAAAAAAGACACCAGCAATCCTACCATTATGTAAAACAATTACAGGTTTCCGTTTCACACTCACTTGGTAGGATGGTACAGTAGTACCTCCCTGGGCAATTGCTGTCTACCAACCTACTACCTAGGTATTCTTATATATTTTCATAAATTTTGCTTTTAGAGTTTATTAATTAAAACAACTATACTAAAAATCTAAAAACACTTTCCAAGGATAATGATTTTATTCAACAGACTTCTGTCCTAGCTGATATAAAATGGTTATGCAGCTCATACTTCTGAAATGACACAAAATCAACATTCTCATAGAAAAATTTAAGATTCAAATTC
This sequence comes from Cherax quadricarinatus, assembly GCF_038502225.1. Classification (NCBI taxonomy): domain Eukaryota; kingdom Metazoa; phylum Arthropoda; class Malacostraca; order Decapoda; family Parastacidae; genus Cherax; species Cherax quadricarinatus. Next base: position 54,749,516 of record NC_091302.1, on the reverse strand, counting down.
AGTTCAAATTCAGAATTTTATTTCTTTTCATGCAGTACAAAGATAATGTAGTTTACATGTAATAAAACATTGCTAGGCATGACTGAAAGCCACTAGTATGCAGTGCATATTGGGCAAACTAAGAGTTAGTTAAGATGGTAGTCATTCCTGCATAGAACAGTGTAGGAGTGCTATCATTAATCAGCAAAAAGTGGCATTTAAAAATTTCACTGCCTGATCACTTCCACAGTCATACTATAGACTTAGCCTCCTATTAAGATTAAGATGTTTATTCTGACATGATGCATGGTTGTACAGAGGAATAGTTGGGTATGCATACCAAAAGCCCCTTTGTATGCAGAGCACTTCAGGCAAATTTAAAGATTAACTTAAGATTTGGAGTACATCAGGTCTCATTTCAGGGTTCATTATATTTTCTGTTGTGAATATCAAGCATCAGACAGTAAACATAGGACACATTATTTTAATTATTTCAAGGTATTTACACATAAAATAACCTAATATTTTAAGCTCATATATTTCCAGAAGTTTTCTATTTTCCTTAGTGGGGAAAAAATCTATACAGTTATCAGCAGTGATCAAGTACACTCTGGGGGTAGTGTGTGCCAAATTTTCAAAAACATCAGATGATCATATTATCTTTCATGGTCCTTTGTTGTAGCACTTTTTTTTCCTTTGCATTACCTCTTCAATGGCCAGATTGAACAAGACACCAGATAATGTTGGATGCCAGATAATTAGTGTTTTGCTGTACAGTGCTGCACTTTTATGCAGAACCCTGGAAGACTTATTTTATCTTTCTCTTATGCTTTTTTTTTATTTCCGTGGTTTGCTAAAAAAAATTAATTGTACCTTTATGATGTAGGATTGACTTTACAGGAAACAGAATGCCTGGAATTAGAGCTTTGTGGCTTGTGCAATAATTCGTTGCTTCCACTCTTATGCATACCAAAGTCACTCACCAGCCTAAGTTTGGCACATAACCGGAACATCACTTCACTTCAGTTCCTGTCTCAGTTACCTTGTTTGTGTGAGCTTAACATTTCCGGAATAAATGTTAGAGGTAAGTTTATATATACAGCCTACAATAGTATAGCTGGAAAAAATGTACTGTATTTATTTTTAAGTTAAAAGATACATTAAATTTAGCATTAGGCTCATATATTGCTAAAATGCATTACAGACAAATGTGAACCCATTGGCAGTTTACCCCAGGGTTTACAATACCTCAAACTTGTGGGGTGCAGAGTCAGGTCAGCAGATCTGCAAGTATTGATAACAAGCAAGCACGTGCTAACTTTGCGTCACCTTGACCTGAGTGAAAATCCTTTAGGAGGTCCTGAAGATTTCTATTCACTTTGCAAACTCTGTCAGAAACTTCAGAAGGTTTGTACACTAAAAATTTACCTATGGATAATTACTGCATTTGATGACAGTTAGTTTAACCCTTTGACTGTCGCGGCCGTATATATACGTCTTACGAGGTACCGCGTTTGACGTATATATACTCATAAATTCTAGCGGCTTCAAATCAAGCAGGAGAAAGCTGGTAGGCCCACATGTGAGAGAATGGGTCTGTGTGGTCAGTGTGCACCATATAAAAAAATCCTGGAGCACGCAGTGCATAATGAGAAAAAAAAACTCCGACCGTTTTTTTTTAATTAAAATGCCGACTTTGTGGTCTATTTTCGTATAGTATTTATGGTTGTATTCTCGTTTTCTTGGTCTCATTTGATAGAATGGAAAACATATTATAGAAATAGAGATGATTTTGATTGATTTTACTATAAAAAGAACCTAGAAATGGAGCTCAAAGTAGGGGAAATGTTTGATTTTTGCCAATGTTCAAAAGTAAACAAATGATGCCATTGTCCAATAAATGTCCAACTAGCCATTCTGATATGCAGTCATGAATGGGTTGATGTTATTTATACAATTATTACAGTATTGCAGTAGTCTGCATAATAGTAAGTCTTCAATTTTTTGTTTGAATAAAAATTCAAAATAGAAAGCAAGAGTAATATCAGAGGGGCCTGGAGACATGACTGATGAGCAAAGAAAATGTTATTTTAGAGCCAGGAATGTCTGCATTGTTCATTCTGGACCTTATTTTGAAATTGTCATATTTTTTAGTTTTCGTGAAATTGGCCAAATTGCAAATTTCTGACCACATTATTAGGTAGTTGAAATCGGTAAATGGGCAGTTTCTTGTACTCATTCGATAGAAAAAAATGGAGTTCTAAAGAAATAGCTATGAGTTTGGGCGACTGGAACAATGGAATTAGCCGAAAATATGGCTCAAAGTGGGCGAAATCGCCGATTTGTAAACAGCACCGAGGTCGCTAACTTCGCGAGAGCATAATTCCGTCAGTTTTCCATCAAATTTCGTTTTTTTGGTGTCATTACAATCGGGAAAAGATTCTCTATCATTTCATAAGAAAAAATAATTTTTTTTTTTTAAATTTTGCGACACCAGGAGATACCTCAGGATTGGGGGTTGCGACAGTCAAAGGGTTAACAGCACTTGCTGAAGGTTCCTCCCAACACTAGGTCATCCGAATGTACAGTTGTAGTGGGGTTTGTGCCTAGGGGTAGGGGGCCTCTTCTTTGGGAGGGGTGCTACTCTTCCCACAGGGTGCTTGCCTAGGAACCCAGCATCTCTTGTAGAATAAATGGTAGCAGTATTATCCTTGTTAAAGTCTGTTGACACAACTGACGACATGTAACAAATTATGGCTCTGGATTGTGGATGTTAGACACAGAATTCCTGTACGTATCTTTAAAGTGCCATATAACTAAATGGTTCTTGGGCTGTTTATATACAATAAAACAAATAAAGCTTAATGAAAGTTTGTATACTGTATGATTGTTAAATCACCACTACCTTTATCATAAATGACAACAATTATGATATTAATAAATAAACTGTTTATTTTCCAAGATATTCCACCATTTCTGGTAAGACTTAGGGTAAAAAAAATTGCTGCCAAATTGTACACTTATGTAGGTTAAACAAAAGACAATTCATTTAATTAAATAGATTTTTTATAGAATTAAAGTGCAAACTACTTTATATCCACTTAGCATGGTAGCTATTTTTTTATTTTAAATTAACACCTACCATTTCCCACCAAGGCAGGGTGACATTAATGAAAAATCACAGTGCAGTTTAAAAGCATGCAGTAAGAAGTATATTTATATTGCACAGATGAATTAGTGTTAGCCTCCAAACATTATTAAGCTAAACATTCGAAAATCCTACAATTTTTAAGTGAAGTTGTGTACACCTTAGCTTCCTTCTGGCAAGCAAATTAAGTAAGGTTATGTGGCCAAGTCAGTGACTGGGCAATAAGTACATGGGAGATCACTGATGACTGAACACTTGGTGGAAGATCATTAACCCTTTCAGGGTCGGCAGGCCCTCTCCTAAACTTGTTCTCAGGGTCGGAAATTTTTTGAAAAAAAAAAAAAAAAAAATTTCCAATGAAATGATAGAGAATCTTTTCCCAATCATAATGACACCAAAGGTATGAAATTTGATGGAAAACTTACGGAATTATGCTCTCGCGAAGTTAGCGGTCTCGACGGTGTTTACGCATCGGTGATTTCACCCACTTTGAGCCCTATTTTCAGCCAATTCCAATGTACCAGTGAGGAAAATCATAACTATTTCACTAGAACTCCATTTTCTCTATCGAATAAGTACAAGAAACCACTCATTTATCGATTTCAACTATCCAATAAAGTGGTCAGAAATTGGCAATTTTGCCAATTTAACATAAATTTCAAAAGATGCCAGTTTCCAAATAGGGTCCAGAATAAACAAGACAGACATTTCTGGCACTAAAATAACATTTTTTCTGTTCAATAGTCATGTCCCCAGGCCCCTCTTACATCTCTCTTGCTTTCCACTCTGAATTTTTATTCTCACAAAAAATAAAAGATTTACTGTTATGCAGACTACTGCATTAGTATAGAAATGGTGTAGAAATGGTATAAATAATATCAGTGCACTTGTGAAAGAATATTAGACTCACCAGTTGACGTGTATTGGACACTTGACATGATTTGTTTACTTTTGAAATTTGGTAAAAATCGAACATTTCTGCTACTTTGAGCTCAATTTCAAGGTACTTTTCATTATGAACTAATCAAAATCATATCAATTTCTGTAATATGTCTTCCATTCTATAAATTGAGACCAGGAAAACTAGAATACAACCATAAATACCATACGAAAATACACTGCAAAGTCGCTGTTTTAAACCAAAAACACGGTCGGAGTTTTTTTTTTCTCATTATGCACTGTGTGCTGCAGGATTTTTTTTATACTGTGCACACTGACCACATAGACCCATTCTTTCATATGTAGGCCTACTAGCTTTCTCTCACTAGATTTGAAGGCGCTAGAATACAGGCATTCTAGTACGTCAATAACCCTAGTGCGTAAGCCATACTAGTACGTCGGAAACCCTGAAAGGGTTAATGACTGAACACTTGGTGGGAGATCATTGATGACTGAACACCTGGTGGGAGATCATTGATGACTGAACACTTGGTGGGAGATCATTGATGACTGAACATCTGGTGGGAGATCATTGATGACTGAACACCTGGTGGGAGATCATTGATGACTGAACACTTGGTACTTGCAATCACCTTGCCCTTCAAGGCTGAAAGGGGATGGGGGGGGGTTGCCTTGATACTAATAAACAGCTCTTGATCCAAGGAAATGGATCTAATCATCCCATGTATCAAGTATGATTACCTCCCATTCCCTAGGCAATGTATGACCCCCATGGGTTTAACAGCTTCTCTGGAATCTTTATTTTGAAGGCTATCTTTGGTAAATTAATTTTTGTTGTTTCCAAATGTTCCTTAGACTTTTAAGAGCAGATCACTGACTTTTTCTCTTCTGTATTTAATTTCAAACATATAAAGGAAAAAACAAAAAGATAGATAGGAGGCTCAAATTGTGGTGCTATATCCAGCACTCTACCGCTGAGCTACTGGGCTTCTAATAGCAGCAAAGCACTAGACCTGCCACCATCAGAGCCAAGGTTTGAGCCTCTTGTCCATCTTTCTGTTTATTCATTTACAGTTGTTTATTACAAGTTAAACTGAGTTCACACGAAGGAAATTTTAAGAAAATTCATTTTTACTTTTTTTTTCAGGTGTCAGTGCTGGAAGTTGAAAATTGTAATTTAAATACCGTGATTCCTGAACTTCTAACACAACTGATCAACATTCTTACACAAATGCCCACCTTAGCATTCTTAAGACTTAATAGAAATGACTTCTCATCCTGGAGTATTACAAAGCATATTGTATGCCTGGGATACAGCAGAACCATGAGGTGTTTGTGTATGACTGTACCATCTGAAGTCTATATTAGTAAGTTTTTCACTTTTAAATATTTGTTTTGTTAACAGTAATAAGAAACATTTTTTTTTCAATATACTGGCCATCTCCCACTGAGGCAGTGTGACCTGAAAAAGAAGAGTACTATAAAGTTTATCTTCTTTTTACATATAGTAATTTATACAGAAGGGATTACTAGCCCCTTGCTCCTGGCATTTTAGTCACTTCTTACGATTCAAATTCAAACTTTATTCTCTATAAGCATTACAATGCTGAGTTTACAGAATTTGGTTATTGTGTGGTTTACATGTAGTAAAATAATAATTACAGAGTGTACCACTAGAACGCCTAGCATGGCTAGGCATTTCGGGCAGTCTTATATTAAATCTTAGGTTTAAAATGTTACAAAATTATGAGATAAGTTGGTATTATGGCTAAGTGACTAAATACTAGTTGTGAGTTTAGCAATGTGAATGCTTTTGTTTTGGCACTATACATAGTTTCAGTATTGGAGTATAACAGGCCAACTTATGACTAGTTAAGATTCATTATTTTGAGATTGAGATTGATATTTCTGTTTATGGTCAAATGGGTGAGTGAGTGTAAGTGTGAACAACCAGGTGGTATTCGTATTATTAGTTAACAGGGTGTATCAGGGAGATAAGATGTTTTCTGATATTAGTTTTGAAGGTGATGAATGTGTCTGCAGTTTTGGAACTTTCAGGTAGGGTGTTCCAGATTTTAGGGCCTTTGACATACATTGAATTTTTGTAAAGGTTTAGTCGGAAACGGGGAATGTCAGAGATGTTTGTGTCTGGTGTTGTGCCTGTGGGTTCTGTCACAACTATCAAGAAAGCATTTTAGGTCAAGGTTAATATTGGAATTTAAGGTCCTGTAGATGTAGATTGCACAGTAGTAAGTGTGGATGTACTGAACAGGGAGTAAGTTTAGATCTATGAAGAGTGGGGGGGGGGGGTGTTGCCAGGGATGGGATTTAGTGATTATTCTTACTGTGGCTTTTTGTTGGGTTATTATTGGCTTTAGGTGTGTTGCTGCAGTTGAACCCCAAGCACAGATAGCATAGGTGAGGTATGGATATATAAGTGAATGGTATAGTGTGAGAAGGGCAGTTTGCGGCACGTAGTATCGTATCTTGGAGAGGATCCCAACCGTTTTGGATACTTTTTTGGTTATGTGTTGGATATGGGTGCTGAAGTTCAGGTTGTTGTCGAGGTATAGGCCTAGGAATTTGCCCTCATTATGCCTGGTAATTAGAGTGTTGTCAATCTTAATGTTAATTTGTGCATCTCCTGCTCTGCTACCAAACATAATGTAGTAGGTTTTGTCAACGTTAAGCGTAAGTTTATTGGCTGTCATCCAAGTCGATATTTTGATCAGCTCCTCATTAACAATGGTGTTGAGGGTTGCAAGATTAGGGTGAGAGATGACGTAAGTCGTGTCGTCAGCAAAGAGAATGGGGTTCAGGTGTCGAGATACGTTTGGAAGATCATTGATGTATATGAGGAAGAGCAGGGGACCAAGGACACTTCCCTGCGGAACTCCAGTATCAAGTGGCTGTGTTGTTGATGCTGTGTCTTTAATGGTGACATACTGATACCTATTAGTAAGGTAAGATTTGAAATATGCAAGCGCATGGCCTCTTATACCATAATGGTCAAGTTTGTGGAGTAGGATGCCGTGGTCTACTGTGTCAAAAGCTTTTCTTAGGTCAATAAAAATTCCTAGTGGATATTCCTTATTTTCCAATGCTGTGTAAAGCAGAGCTAGTATTTTTATAATTGCATCGTTAGTGCTTTTATTTTTCCTGAATCCAAATTGGCAGGGGTTGAGTATGTTTTGTGACGTTATAAATGAATATAGTCTCCTGTGCACGAGTTTCTCAAAGATTTTGGATAGCAATGGTAAGTTTGATATTGGCCTATAGTTGTTTAAATCTGTAGGGTCACCACCTTTATGTATTGGTGTAGCCCTTGCCGTCTTGAGTAGTTTCGGGAAGGTGCTAGCTTCTAGTGACTTGTTAAAAAGCAATGAGATAGTATGCGAGAGGACATGGGCCGCTCTCTTGTACAATAATGGTGGGACATGAGACAGATTCCCTGAGTTATTTTTAAGTGACTTTATAATCTCGGTGACTTCCGTGGGCTCAGTTGGAGCAAGATAGAAGGAATTTGGGAAATTCCCATCTAGGTAGTCCCCGGCATGGACATTGGTACGTGGGATTTTATTGGCAATTTTATTACGATATGCATGGCTTATGGAGGAAAGATTCTTTTCCCACTTCTCCACGAAGAAAGCATTTTCTTATAAATAATTAAGTATTTTTCTAACATATTTATATTCATCCAGTTCCAGTTATATTTCTGCCTCAGTTTTTTCCTTCCATACATTGAACAGTGGCCTGGATGGCAAAGCTCTCGCTTCACACACGGAGGGCCTGGGTTCGATTCCCAGCGGGGTGGAAATAATTCAGTGCGTTTCCTCACACCTGTTCTGTTCACCTAGCAGCAAATAGGTACCTGGGTGTTAGTCGACCGGTGTGGGGTCGCATCCTGGGGGACAAGATTGAGGACCCCAATGGAAATAAGACAAACAGTCCTCGATGATGCACTGCCTTTCTTGGGTTATCCTGGGTGGCTAACCCTCCGGGGTTAAAAATCCAAACAAAATCCTATCTTATCTGATTTTAGCATATCTACCTATTTCTTTGTTAGCATTTCTGCAACCATGGGGTTTGAACCCATGGCAAGCGAGTCCTAGAACTCCAGGCCAGTGCATAAGCCACTCGACCAGCTGGTTCCAACTAGGAATATTTCTATACACCATAAGGAAGTTAGCATGGGTCCATACTAACTTCCCTACAAATATGTAATTACATAGTACACATCACATAGATAGGAGTGAATGGAGACAAATGGTTTTTAATACTTGACGTGCTGTTGGAGTGTGAGCAAAGTAACATTTATGAAGGGGTTCAGGGAAACCGGCAGGCCGGACTTGAGTCCTGGAGATGGGAAGTACAGTGCCTGCACTCTGAAGGAGGGGTGTTAATGTTGCAGTTTAAAAACTGTAGTGTAAAGCACCCTTCTGGCAAGACAGTGATGGAGTGAATGATGGTGAAAGTTTTTCTTTTTCGGGCCACCCTGCCTTGGTGGGAATCGGCCAGTGTGATAATAATAATAAATAAAACATCACATACAGTGCACATAATGTATTACTACTAATATTTATTTTAAATATTATTACAGGTGATGACTATACAGTTATTGACAAAAGGATTAAGAAGCTCTGCACAGATTTCCTTAGCAGTCTGCAAGCAATGAATGCCACACATGTGGCTGTTGAATGGATTGAAGAATCTCTGTACAGTCGTTGGTTCTACACCATTTGAAAATTTGTCAAAAGGTGATGGTGTAGTTCCTTCATAAAAATTAAATATTCGTCAAGATACAGTTAAAAATATATATAAAATACTGTGTATTACAGAGCTCAAAATTCTAATTTCTTAACAGTGAAATCAGCAAGAGTTATTTGAATGCCACATAAGCTTACTTATGGTACAATATTTCGTAAATAATTTTCAATAAAAACTCTGTATTGCCATACTGTACGATCAAATCCATTAACATACTGGTACACACATACATGGTAGAAATTATAATAAAATGCATGGCTGCAAATATATAAAAAAAAAAAGATACGTAGGCAAGTACATATTCATACACACAGTGAGATGTGTGGACTAAGTTTACTGTAATCCCTAAATTAGGGATTATCTTTTATTAGTGTTCTACAAGTGATATGCAGCCTTGATGACCACAATGTAGTCAATAAGTTCTAAACTTAATAAATCAACTGGTATCTTCTAGTTTCATTTACTCATCCAATGTAAATCATTTTTATACATTCCATTCTGTGGCCTGGTGGCTAAAGCTCTCGTTTCACTCAGCAAGGGTCTGGGTTCGATTCCCAGCAAGGGTAGAAACACTGGGCGTGCTTCTTCACATGGGTGTCTTCCCCGTCAGTAAAATGGGAACCTAGGAGTTAGTCGACTGGTGTAGGTTGCATCCTGGGACAAAACTGACCTAATTTGCCCGAAATACTCTGCATAATAAGTGGCTTTCTATATAGTAGTATGTCATTGATGTCAGCTATGCCTGTATACCTTGTACATGTACTTGTAAAAATAAAATTATTATTATATTATTATTATTATTTGTACATGACTTTACTATAAGTTGGTGTTGTCTGAATCCTCATTACCCTTATAAAATTTGATGGTGCATCACTGCTTATGAGACCACATAAAAAATTAAGCTTAAAAATCAGAGTGAGCAAGAGTACCCTGTTTTATTAAGCACTGTTATGTTTGATGTGGTAGAGGCCAAGACAGTTTAACGTACAGTTTCCACAAGAAAGTGCTAGATCTGAAAGTCATACTGTACTGAATGACAGGGAGGAGATGCAGTATAAAAAGGTGGCTTATGGCTCCAGTGATAATGCCATAGTACACCGTGGCACTGCCAGGACTCGATCCTGGTATGAGTGGAAATGTCAGGCATGGTTCCTTACATCTATTGTCTCTGTTCACCTTAGTATACCTTGGATATGGCTGGGTTTTGAAATGAGTTGAGGGAGGATAACTTATACTGTCAATTCTGGATAGCTTGTAAGACAATTTAGGAGTTTGAAACAACATATATGGACATAGTTGCAATGTGTATGAAAATGGTGAGTATTAAATATATGTCTCTGCTGTAAAAATGTTGGGGAACTCGGGTAAATGTCCTTGGATTACTCTATCTGGATCCCTTCAAAGAGGAACTCTTAAGTTGCCCAAGGGCTCTTGATCCAATGAAAGGTGCTTCTTCCCCTTCCTCAGATCAAACCTAAATGCCTGCCCCAACCCTCCCTCTGCTCTTGGCTGCATTATTTGGAATATTTCCCTTTATGAAGCCCAGCTACAACACAAGAAAAAACAAATCACTATTGGCCGTTCTAACAGCTTTTTTTTTTTTGGTAGGGCTGTGGTGGTTGGGTCACTACTGGATGGAAATTTCATCATCATAGTGCAAGTGAGTGGCTTAGCGCTTCTTTTTTATTATAATAATAATAGTGCAAGTGAGGTGATCCTCTGTGAGACATCAGATGGTCATCTGGCCACCTGATGTTTCATTGGAAGTTACATGTGGATCCAGAAGTGGCAAATGAAGATACATGGCTCCTGCCATTTTGCTTGCCACTAGTATTAGCTGAAAGACAGTTGCACAGTTAGTTCTCTTGTCTGATCAGGTGGTTTTCCTAAGAATTTTTCTGTTAATTCTGGAGGTGCCATTCTAGTGTTGTACATCAGTTAGGGTAAGAGATGGTTTCAAGGGAACAATAGCATTATGTTTCCTCAAGGGATGTTACTTTATGCCTCTGTGAGGCTCTTGATCTGAAGAACTGAAGTTGTCCTCCCCTCTCTTGGATTGAACGTGACTTGCCTCCCCTTCCTCCAGCTGCTGTATGACCCCTACAGGTTTAACAGTTCTCCCTAAATAAAATAATCCTATTCCAAAGGTCCTATATGTGTCTGTGGGTTTTGTGCTCCATATGAATATGAATATGAGGGACTTCTAAACTGTCGTATCAGAGTGCCTCTGCAAAGACAGTGATTATGTATGAGTGATGGTGAAAGTGTTGAATGATGATTTTTCTCCCTTTTTTTTTTTTTCTTTTTGGGTCACCCTGCCTCAGTGGGAAACGGCCGATGTGTTAAAAAAAAAATGAATGTGAGCAAGGAGGCTTTAGAGTGACTAGGGGATGTGTAGATCAAGTGTTTACATTGAAGCATATGTGTGAACAGTATTTAGATAAAGGTAGGGAAGTTTTCATTGCATTTATGGATTTAGAAAGGGCATGTGGTAGAGTGGATAGGGGAGCAATGTGGCAGATGTTGCAAGTGTATGGAATAGGTAGTAAGTTACTAAATGCTGTAAAGAGTTTTTATGAGGATAGGCTCAGGTTAGGGTGTGTAGGAGAGGAGATTACTTCCCAGTAAAAGTACGTCTTAGACAGGGATGTGTAAAGTCGCCATGATTGTTTAATATATTTATACATGGGGTTGTAAAAGAAGTAAATGCTAGGGTGTTAGGGAGAGGGGTGGGATTAAATTATGGGGAATCAAATACAAATTGGGAGTTTACACAGTTACTTTTTTGCTGATGATACCGTGCTTATGGGAGATTCTAAAGAAAAGTTGCGAAGGTTAGTGGATGAAACCATACCATGGGCGGGGATAGAACCCGCGATCAGAGAGTCTCAAAACTCCAGACCGTCGCGTTAGCCACTGGACCAGCTAGCTGGTCCGGTGGCTAACCCAAAGGTCTGGAGTTATGAGACTCTCTGGTTGCGGGTTCTATCTCCACCCGTGGTATGGTTTGTTTGCAATCGCGTCATTTCGATTTCGTGAGTTAGTGGACGAGTTTGGGAGGGTGTGTAAAGGTAGATAGTTGAAAGTGAATGCAGGTAAGAGTAAGGTGATGAGGGTATCAAATGATTTCGATGAAGAAAAACTGAATATCACATTGGAGAGTTTTAAGATACAGCAGGGCCCCGCTTTACGGCGTTTCGCTTTACGGCGTTCCGCTAATACGGACATTTCAAATTATGACCAAAACTCCCTATACGGCTCCCCCCACCTGTCTTTCTAATACGGTCACAGCTGCCCACCGAGTTTGTTTACATTCTCCCTGAGCACATCTTATTATGTCTGGAAACTTTCCAAAATTTCAAGTGTTTTAAAGTTATTGTATATTTTATATGTATTGTACTTGATAATTAAACTTGTGTATACCTGTACTTAAATAAACTTACACACTGTGCTGGCATGTAGGTACACATTAAAATCACTAAGTCTCTCTACTCTTGATGCAATAATAATAATAATAATAATAATAATAATAATCTCTTGGGCGCATTAATGTCGCATATTACGTTAATATAGACATTTCCCTTAATCTATCTATGATATTTTTTTCAAAATTATATAAGAAACACATTATGTAACACACAAACATGATACATGCACCCACAGTATAAAAATTTATACAAATATATATGAGATGTTTACCAAACGGTTTGTAGAAGTTTCGGAAGAATTACGTTTTCTCTAGCCCGTCACCTGTTACTAGGGATAACTGTAGAAAAATATTCCTTTCGTATGCCTTCACTTTATAGCTATAATTCTGTACTAACTTGTACACAGTGTAAGAGTATTTGTTTCGTGATTTAATTATAATAATAATAATAAAAATATTATAAGGTAAAAGTTTCACAAACTCTTACAAATGTACATGAATGAACTAAAACTGGACACGTATTAATACCGTCTATTTCGCCTGACCGAGTGATCGTCCACAACCTGTTCAGTTTGTTTGTTTACGCTGTCTGAGCTCGGTGTATCATTAAATGTTGTATATTACGTTAATATACACATTTTCATTAATCCATCCGTGATATTTTTTTCAAAATTATATAATAAACACGATACATAACATAAATACATAACATATGTGTAGAGAACCTAGGATAACCCAAAAATGTCAGAGTGACTTACTTCCATTGCCTTCACTCAGAGCATCATTTCTTCTTAAAATGATTTACATGAGAATGGGAGTGTTCTTCTTTATTTATTCTACCATATCAATGTAGAGACAACCTGTACACAATGTAACTTGTACACAAACCAGACGTGTACACTGTTTACAAAACTTACCTTCGCCTGGTTTGTTTACATAACTCTGCGCCTGTCCTCTCTCATGCACTCATTCTTTCTCTGGTATGGTAGCCTGCCTGACTACCATACATACCACACTTGATTTTTTACAATAAATACTACTCATCTCACCCTATATTTTAAGGTAAGTAATGAGTGAACTGTATATACATTTTATCGCTCTGGGATGCTTAAATATCATAGAATAGTATGTGTGGGTGGGGTGGCCTGGTATGGTAGCCTGGCTGACTGCCATACATACCACACTTGATTTCTTACAATAAATACTACTTGTCTCACCCTAGATTAAGACTATAAATATTTTAAGGTAAGTAATGAGTGCACTGTGTGTATTGTACTTTTTTATTGTTTTTTTGATGCCTGGTTCTATTGCTAACATAATATATGTTAGTGTAAACTTATCTAGTGTTTGTATGCATTTGTAAGTGGAAAAAAAAGGGTGTTCCACTTTACGGCGGTTTCCGCTTTACGGTGGTAGCCTGGAACCTAACCCGCCGTATAAGTGGGGCCCTCCTGTATTTGGGAGTTGACTTATCAGTGGATGGGGTTTATGAAGGATGAGGTTCGGGCTCAATACGCCGTATGCTGTCAGTGGCCCTGAAACCCAACAGAAGAAGAAGAAGAAGAAGGATGAGGTTAACCATAGAATTGATGAAGGAAAAAAGGTGAGTGGTACATTGATGTATCTGTTTACCTGGAGTTTACCTGGAGAGAGTTCCGGGGGTCAACGCCCCGGCGGCCTGGTCTGTGACCAGGCCTCCTGGTGGATCAGAGCCTGATCAACCAGGCTGTTGCTGCTGGCTGCACGCAAACCAACGTACGAGCCACAGCCCGGCTGATCCGGAACTGACTTTAGGTGCTTGTCCAGTGCCAGCTTGAAGACTGCCAGGGGTCTGTTGGTAATCCCCCTTATGTGTGCTGGGAGGCAGTTGAACAGTCTCGGGCCCCTGACACTTATTGTATGGTCTCTTAACGTGCTAGTGACACCCCTGCTTTTCATTGGGGGGATGGTGCATCGTCTGCCAAGTCTTTTGCTTTCGTAGTGAGTGATCTTCGTGTGCAAGTTCGGTACTAGTCCCTCTAGGATTTTCCAGGTGTATATAATCATGTATCTCTCCCTCCTGCGTTCCAGGGAATACAGGTTTAGGAACCTCAAGCGCTCCCAATAATTGAGGTGTTTTATCTCCGTTATGCGTGCCGTGAAAGTTCTCTGTACATTTTCTAGGTCGGCAATTTCACCTGCCTTGAAAGGTGCTGTTAGTGTGCAGCAATATTCCAGCCTAGATAGAACAAGTGACCTGAAGAGTGTCATCATGGGCTTGGCCTCCCTAGTTTTGAAGGTTCTCATTATCCATCCTGTCATTTTTCTAGCAGATGCGATTGATACAATGTTATGGTCCTTGAAGGTGAGATCCTCCGACATGATCACTCCCAGGTCTTTGACGTTGGTGTTTCTCTCTATTTTGTGGCCAGAATTTGTTTTGTACTCTGATGAAGATTTAATTTCCTCATGTTTACCATATCTGAGTAATTGAAATTTCTCATTGTTGAACTTCATATTGTTTTCTGAACATTAAAATGGTATAAAATACCGACAGGTTGTTAGGTAAGACACCTATGAAACAGTTAGGTATCTTTATTATGAAACGCTTCGCCTACACAGTAGGCTTCTTCAGTCAAGTACAGAAAAGTTGATAGAAGCAGAAGATACTTGAAGATGATGTAATCAGTCCATCACCCTTAAAGTTTTGAGGTGGTCAGTCTCTCAGTCTGGAGAAGAGCATTGTTCCATAGTATGAAACAATATGGAGAAGAAGTGACAGGATGGAGCTTTTTATAGCGCCAAGAGGTGAGACGTAGGCCACTGCAACACAAGGGTATCTTGGTACAGACCTGCAATCAACTTCGACAACTTCCACTAGTGAGAGGGGCTGGATTTGAGAGGGACCTGACCTCTCAACATCTGAGTTCTTACCTCTCCTAGTGGCCTACGTCTCACCTCTTGACGCTATAAAAAGCTCCATCCTGTCACTTCTTCTCCATATTGTTTCATACTATGGAACAATGCTCTTCTCCAGACTGAGGGACTGACCACCTCAAAACTTTAAGGGTGATGGACTGATTACATCGTCTTCAAGTATCTTCTGCTTCTATCAACTTTTCTGTACTTGACTGAAGAAGCCTACTGTGTAGGCGAAATGTTTCATAATAAAGATACCTAACTGTTGCATATGTGTCTTACCTAACATATTGTTTTCTGCAGCCCACTGAAAGATTTGATTGATGTCCGCCTGGAGCTTTGCAGTGTCTGCAATGGAAGACACTGTCATGCAGATTCGGGTGTCATCTGCAAAGGAAGACACGGTGCTGTGGCTGACATCCTTGTCTATGTCGGATATGAGGATGAGGAACAAGATGGGAGCGAGTACTGTGCCTTGTGGAACAGAGCTTTTCACCGTAGCTGCCTCGGACTTTACTCTGTTGACGACTACTCTCTGTGTTCTGTTAGTGAGGAAATTATAGATCCATCGACCGACTTTTCCTGTTATTCCTTTAGCACGCATTTTGTGTGCTATTACGCCATGGTCACACTTGTCGAAGGCTTTTGCAAAGTCTGTATATATTACATCTGCATTCTTTTTGTCTTCTAGTGCATTTAGGACCTTGTCGTAGTGATCCAATAGTTGAGACAGACAGGAGCGACCTGTTCTAAACCCATGTTGCCCTGGGTTGTGTAACTGATGGGTTTCTAGATGGGTGGTGATCTTGCTTCTTAGGACCCTTTCAAAGATTTTTATGATATGGGATATTAGTGCTATTGGTCTGTAGTTCTTTGCTGTTGCTTTACTGCCCCCTTTGTGGAGTGGGGCTATGTCTGTTGTTTTTAGTAACTGTGGGACGACCCCCGTGTCCATGCTCCCTCTCCATAGGATGGAAAAGGCTCGTGATAGGGGCTTCTTGCAGTTCTTGATGAACACAGAGTTCCATGAGTCTGGCCCTGGGGCAGAGTGCATGGGCATGTCATTTATCGCCTGTTCGAAGTCATTTGGCGTCAGGATAACATCGGATAGGCTTGTGTTAATCAAATTTTGTGGCTCTCTCATAAAAAATTAATTTTGATCTTCGACTCTCAGTCTGGTTAGCGGCTTGCTAAAAACTGAGTCATATTGGGACTTGAGTAGCTCACTCATTTCCTTGCTGTCATCTGTGTAGGACCCATCTTGTTTAAGTAGGGGCCCAATACTGGACGTTGTTCTCGATTTTGATTTGGCATAGGAGAAGAAATACTTTGAGTTTCTTTCGATTTCATTTATGGCTTTTAGTTCTTCCCGCGATTCCTGACTCCTAAAGGATTCTTTTAGCTTAAGTTCGATGCTTGCTATTTCTCTGACCAGTGTCTCCCTACGCATTTCAGATATATTGACCTCTTTTAGCCGCTCTGTTATTCTTTTCCGTCGCCTGTAAAGGGAGCGCCTGTCTCTTTCTGTTTTACATCTACTCCTCCTTTTTCTTAGAGGAATAAGCCTTGTGCATACATCGAGTGCCACCGAGTTAATCTGTTCTAGGCATAAGTTGGGGTCTGTGTTGCTTAGTATATCTTCCCAGCTTATATCGGTTAGGACTTGGTTTACTTGGTCCCACTTTATGTTTTTGTTATTGAAGTTGAATTTGGTGAATGCTCCCTCGTGACTAATCTCATTATGTCGGTCTGGGGCTCCGCGCATACATGACTGAACCTCAATTATGTTGTGATCTGAGTATATTGTTTTTGATATGGTGACATTTCTTATCAGATCATCATTGTTAGTGAAGATGAGGTCTAGTGTATTCTCCAGTCTAGTAGGCTCTATTATTTGCTGGTTTAAATTGAATTTTGTGCAGAGATTTAAAAGCTCACGTGAGTGTGTGTTTTCATCAGAGCTGCCTCCTGGTGTTATTACTGCAACAATATTATTTGCTATATTCCTCCATTTTAGGTGCCTTAAGTTGAAATCCCCCAGGAGCAAGATGTTGGGTGCAGGAGCTGGAAGGTTTTCCAGACAGTTGTCAATTTTTAACAGCTGTTCCTGGAATTGCTGGGATGTTGCATCCGGAGGCTTGTAGACTACCACAATGACTAGGTTTTGGTTCTCGACCTTTACTGCTAAAACTTCCACTACATCATTTGAGGCATTTAGCAGTTCTGTGCAAACAAGTGACTCTGCAATGTACAGGCCAACCCCCCCCTTTTGCCTGTTCACTCTGTCACATCTGTATAGGTTGTAACCTGGGATCCATATTTCGTTGTCCAAGTGATCCTTTATGTGGGTCTCAGTGAAAGCCGCGAACATTGCCTTTGCCTCTGCAAGCAGTCCACGGATGAAAGGTATTTTGTTGTTTGTTGCTGGCTTTAGACCCTGTATATTTGCAAAGAAGAATGTTATCGGACTGGTGGTATTGTTGGTACTGGGGGGGGATTTTTTTTCTGTGGAGACAAAAAATGTTATCCATGGAGGCAAAGAAGGGAATGTATGAAAGTACAGTGGTACCAATACTCTTTTATGGGTGTGAAGCTTGGGTTGCAAATGCTGCAGCAAGGAGGCAGCTGGAGGCAGTGGAGATGTCTTGTCTAAGGGCAATGTGTGGTGTAAATATTATGCAGAGAATTCGGAGTGGAAATTAGGAGGTGTGGCGTTAATAAAAGTATTAGTCAGAGGGCTGAAAAGGGGTTGTTGAGGTGGTTTGGTGATTTAGAGAGAATGGATCAAAGTACAATGACTTGGAGAGCATATAAATTTGTAGGGGAAGGAAGGCAGGGTAGGGGTTGTCCTCGAAAAGGTTGGAGGGAGAGGGTAAAGGAGGTCTTGTGAGCGAGGGGCTTGGACTTCCAGCAAGCATGTGTGAGCGTGTTAGATAGTTTTTGGGACCTGACGAGCTGTTGGAGTGTGAGAAGAGGAATATTTTGTGAAGAGATTCAGGAAAACCGGTTAGCCGGACTTGAGTCCTGGAAATGGGAAGTACAATGTGTGCACTTTAAAGGAGGGGTTTGGGAAATTGGCAGTTTGGAGGGATTTCTAAACTGTCGTATCTGAGCGCCTCTGCAAAGACAGTAATTATGTATAAGGTGAAAGTGTTGAATGATGATGAAAGTATTATCTTTTTGGGTCACCCTGCCTCGGTGGAAGACAATTTGTGGTCTTTATTGAGGTTTTTATATGGTCTTTGGTCTTTATATGTGGCATTATTTGTCTTCTATATATGTATGTGGCATTTACATGTGGTTTTAGATGTGATCTTAATATGAGGTCTTTATATATGGTCTTTATATATGGTCTTTATGTGAGGTCTTTATGTTAGGTCTTTATGTGAGGTCTTTATGTAAGGTCTATATGTGATGTGTTATATATGGTCTTTAGTGCTTTCTTGTCAATGTAATAAAAATAATTAATTTGTGGTCATGGTAACCCAACTCTTCATTGTCAAGGGGTGACTTTTGTCGTGCTACCCTCCACTGCCCTGGATCAGAGCTTATTATTTCCCAGCACTGTTCAGCCCCTATGGGTTTAGTGCTTCCCCACGAATACAATAACAACATTACAACATTTTATTTAAAGTTTGTAAAGGGGAGAAATAATCGCAAAGTTGATAAAGAATGACAGGAAAGAACTACATCCTCTAGCTGCAGATAAGTATGGCACAGTACTGCAAGCTCCATTACTGCTACAGTGCCAAGGATAGGCCATACTACCAGCTTCAATGCCTACAACTGATCATACTAATGGCTACAGTACCAAGAACAGGTCATACTATGAGCTGCAGTGCCAAGAACAGGTCATATTACTGATTGCAGTGCCAGGGACAGGTCATATTATTGGCTAGTGCCAAGAACGGGCCATACAACATCTGCAGTACCAAGAACAGGTGATACTGCTGTCTACAGTGCTAAGAACAGGTAATACTACTGTCTACAGTGCCAAGAACAGGTAATACTACTGTCTACAGTGCCAAGAACAGGTAATACTACTGTCTACAGTGTCAAGGACAGGTTATTCTACTGGCTACAGTGCCTAGGCCAAGTCACTATCGGCTACAGCGCTTAGAACAGGTTACTATTGGCTACAGTGCTGATCATGTCACTACTGGCTACAGTGCCATAAACAGGTCATTCTACTGGCTGCAGTGTCAAGAATAAGTCATATTCGAGCTACAGTGTTGAAAACAGATCATACTACCAGTCAGTGCCAAGGACAGGTCATGCAAACAGCTTCAGTGAAAAGGGCGGGTCATACTACTAGCTGAAGTGTCAAGGCCAGGTCATATTCCGAGCTACTGTGGTAAGGACAGGTCTTATTTCCAGCTACAGTGCCAAGAACAAGTCACACTACCAGCTACAGTGCCAAGAACAGGTCACACTACCAGCTGCAGTGCTAAGGACAGGTCATACAACTTAGGGCTGGTCATACTCCTGCCGATGTCAGAAGCCGCACAATGGCACTAACAAACTCTCAGCAGAATACTGGATGGCCTTTTAATGGCAATGGACCTGACAATGATGATAAACGTCCTATAAGTGGAGACAGGTCTTCCAAGCCTATTGCTGCTGCTGGCCAACCTATCGCTGGAAATGGATGGGACTGGTGGCTGTATATAGGTCTTGTGTTCTTTGCTACAGTGGCTGTTGGCGAGGAAATGACTGACGAAGCTGGTAAGTCTCTTCACTGGTCATTTTTTTTTTTGTTGTTGTTGGTTTAAAGCCTATCAACTACACTGAGGGTTATTAAAGTTACATATCACCTGTACAAAACTAGTCAGGATAATTTAATACCTGAAAAAGGGATTATGGAAATACGTCCTAATGTTTCCAGCTGTACAACGTTGCGATCTCACTCTCATTATCTCCATGTTGGTGAGGGGCTCTTGATTTAGGGAATTGGATCTGTGCTCCAGTTCCCCGAATTAAGCCTGAATGCCTTCCACATCCCCCCCTCCTAGGCGCTGTATAATCCTCCGGGTTTAGCGCTTCCCCTTGATTATAATAATAATAATAATCTCATTATCTCCAACAGGTTGTATAGTGAAGCACATAGAGCAGAACCAGACCTCAGCCAAGTACCGCTTCAAGGACGGAGAGTTGGTCCTTGGCTTCCTTCCTGAAAAATCTATCGACCAAGTTCTCTCTGGAATTAATTTCACTATTTATAAAAATTTGGAAGAAGCCATATTATCTGCAAACGTTCAAATTCTAAATTTTTCTTCTGTGGCTTGCTACAAAAACAACAAATTAACAGAGTCAAGCGAAATAAAAAAATTTGCCAGCGATAAATATTTTGAGTGGCAGCATATTCATTTGTCTGTCAGCAACAAGACTTTGATTATCAACGGGACTAATGTGGTGTGCTCAAAAACACTATTGGATGACAAATCTTCCTACATAACGGTGACACCAACCAGAGGTCCCATTTATCTGGTTCACAACTGTCATGAAGGTAGGTCTCTCTTCCCTGCTGTCCAGCAGGTAATAGATAATTATGCGTAGGTATATTGTAAGTCACATCATGTGAGACAACTTATAAAAAGATCCATAATATAAATACGCCACAGTGCTTTACAACCTGGTATTACCCAGAGTTTACAATCCTAGTGTTAATAATCATGTAAATATTAAAACCAATAAATTTTCACCATATATTATTATCTCGCCTGCAGCTTGTCCTGTCTTCCTGAACTCCATTACTGTTAAAAAAACGTCGTTTAATGTGTCTATGGTGAATACCACCTCAGAAAAAGAGATGAACATGACCACCCACTTTAACTGGTCCAACAACACCAAGAACAAGGATACTCACATTATTACCTCCTCCCTGGACTCCTTCTGGCACCAGCTGCATGTTGAAGTTAGTGGATTTTGTTTGGTGTTACTTGTTGCCAGTTACTACGAAAATAATGATTTTTTAAGTTGTGTGTAAATCACCTGAGGAACAATAAATTTATTCTTGAGAGTTTTTTTGCCCAGAGCATTTTGATCACCTTGTCCAGGCTTCGAATCTAGAGCTTTGATATAATTTTCTTTATTATAATATTGAAGAGGGAGCACTAAACTCATAGGGGTCATTAGCTCTTTGGGAATGGGAGGAATGGGGTAACGAGGAAAGAATAGTTCTATTTCCTTGAACCAAAAACCTTTCACCAATATTAAAACACTAACTACTCTCGAAGGGTAAAAAGTCACAGATTAGATTTAGATTTTGCCACCGAAGTGGCTAGTTTATTGTGCACCCCATATCCATCCTGTGGACGGTAGCGCGAGAGCATATGGATACACAAAAGGCCTAGGAACTAGGCCCCAAAGGGTTAACAGGAATACATATGGATTTATATCTACATATCTATAGTTCACTTATCTGTTACAAGCAAATTTAGGAAATTTGCTTAGTATATTTGGTATCTTATTTTCATTAATAAGATATCTTGACATGTCACATAGGTTATTATACTGTCTGTCTCTGTATTCCTCAGTAAGTGGACAATTAAGCACAAAGTGTTCAAGAGAGTGACCATGTGCCTGATCACATAATTTACATTTAGTTTGATCATCATCTGTGTGTCTCCCAAACTGCCAGAAGTACTTGTAACCAAGCCTAAGCCTGTCCACTACAACATCAGTCAGTCTGTTCACATTGCAAGTTGCTCCATAAACATACTTATCTACGTTCATGTTATCATAGTGGGTTATAGATCTACTCAGGCTTCTAACTGCATTCCTATAACAATCATTTTCATTATTTACTTCTCTCCTAATATTATTCCTAATGCTAGACACAGTTATACCAAAGTTATATTCTACATTCTCCTTCTCGATACTCTTCTTGGCTAACATATCAACTTTATCATGAAGGAGTAATCCAATGTGTGATGGGATCCATAGCAATTGTACATTAATTCCTTTGTCCCTAATTTTTGAGTATCTATACCTGGCTTCCCCAATGAGCATGTTGTTGGAGTCATTATATGAGCCAAGAGCCTTCAATGATGACATAGAATCAGTAATGATGATAGAGTCAAGCTCAGTGTCATAGGTTAGCTTTAGCGCCATTAGGATTGCAAACAATTCAGTTTGCAGTGTAGACGCCCAGTTGTTAATTCTTATGCCTAACTCAACAAATTTATTATCGTCACACAATGGGTTGAACAAGTCAGATTTAGATTTTGCCACCGAAATGGCTAGTTTATTGTGCACCCCATATCCACCCTGTGGACGGTAGCGCAAGAGCATATGGATACACAAAAGGCCTAGGAACTAGGCCCCAAAGGGTTAACAGGAATACATATGGATATTTATCTACATATCTATCTTATCTGTTACAAGCAAATTTAGGAAATTTGCTTAGTATATCATAGTTGTTGTGGGTGTGTATACAATCTTCACAACAAAACATCTACACACAAAACACAACCAGTATAAATTCATATAAACTCTAATTTTCTCCTGTTTTTTTTTCCTCTTTAGCTTAATCATACACATATAACACTGAAGGTCGGAGACTCCACGAAGAACTACAAGGTTGACAACACCAAGGTGATACTGACTGGAAACTCTGTAGCCTGGGTGGTGAACTGTGATCCTGGTACCCTCAAGGACACCTGGAAACAATATTATAGTATGTACTCACCTATGTGCACTTTTATTTATGATTGTTGGGGTCGATTATCAACTCCTGATACCGCCTCTTCGCTGCTGCTACTGGGTTCCCTCATTACTACCTAGACTGGATTAGATTAGATTTATTATTTTGACAAATTACATGGTTGTACAGAGGAATATAATAGTTGGGTGTACACGAGCCCTATTATGCCTAAATAACAAAAAAGGCACAATACCGTGACTGGAACGATACACAAATAACCCGTGACTTCGTCAATGGTCCAAGTCGGACCAAAACGTCGTCGTGAGCTTCTCTCTTTTATGTGCGGGTTATTTGTGTACCTATTATGCCTATTATTAAAGTTAGGTTTAGATCCTGCCTCCGCCACTTCGTTGTACGTATAAGTCTTTCTACTTCCTGATCATTTTAAGGCAAAAGAACTATTTCCAGATTTACCTGTGTTCGTGTACCCGAGACCCGCCTCTCAGACCTACTCTATCCACCATGTCAACCTCTTTTAGCATTTTCTACGCCATAATCGTGCCACCCCTGGCCCTTCTGGGTTTTTTTTCATATCATCAGGCTTATTTTCTTTAGCCTCCCCACATAGCTTATACCCTTTAAATTTGAAACTAGTCTCGTTGCAGACATTTACACTTTTTTTTTTTTTTTAGCTTCTTGACAAGCTTTTCCAGATGTCGGTTCCAGTTTCGCTTTTGCTGTGGCGGTTATACGGTCGATGTGCGCCTCAGGCGATATACTCGGAACTATTTTCACCTCGAGGTCTTCCTCTTTCACGGAGACTTGCATCCTTTGTCCCCGAACTTATACTCTGTTTACAACCGTCTTTGCCCTTCCTCGATGGTCATAATTTTGCATGTACTATGGTTAAATTCTAATAGCCACTTGTCAGACCAGTCCTGAAGCTTGTCCAAATCCGTAGGTCTTTCCTGGTCTGCTTCTGTTTGTAGTCCTCACTAGTTTCAGGTCATCTGCGAACTCTGTGTACTCCTCTATTTGTACTCACGTATTTGTGGTTGCAGGGGGTCGACTCTCAGATCGTAGCCCCGCCTCTTAAAGCGCTAATTGCTAGATGCACTCCCTCATAACCTTGTGGGCCATTAGTACCTAGCTTTAAAGCTTTAAGGCCCGGTGGCCTGGTGGCTAAAGCTCCCGCTTCACACACGGAGGGCCCGGGTTCGATTCCCGGCGGGTGGAAACATTTCGACACGTTTCCTTACACCTGTTGTCCTGTTCACCTAGCAGAAAATAGGTACCTGGGTGTTAGTCGACTGGTGTGGGTCGCATCCTGGGGGACAAGATTAAGGACCCCAATGGAAATAAGTTAGACAGTCCTCGATGACGCACTGACTTTCTTGGGTTATCCTGGGTGGCTAACCCTCCGGGGTTAAAAATCCGAACGAAATCTTATCTTATCTTAAAGCTAGGCATGGTGAAGCCTGCCACAGGATGGATATGGGGTGCACAATAAACTAGCCACTTCGGTGGCAAAATATAAAAAAAATCCAAATCCTCCACCACTTCCTCATCGAGATCATTCCATTTCTCGACCACTCTGAAACTGAAGAAATATTAAAGAACAAAAAGACACAATACCGTGACTGGAACAATACACAAATAACCCCGCACATAAGAGAGAGGAGGAGCTTACGACGACGTTTCAGTCCGACTTGCACCATTTACAAAGTCACACAAACAGAAAAGAAAGGTTAGGTAAGGTTGGTCAGGAAACAGGACAAGTGTTTCCTGACGCGGGTCTTAGATATATATGATGACCCGTCATTAAACCTTTTGGCCATCTGACCGAGGCCTTCCGCTGGCTTACCGGTCCACCCTCCCCCTGAAAAATTATGGTTATAGTTATAACAATTTTTTTTTAACAGAAAGGAAAGGAGGAACCAGTATATATAGGCAAGCTGGCAGGGATGGAGACCTGGAGAGAGTTCCGGGGGTCAACGCCCCCGCGGCCCGGTCTGTGACCAGGCCTCCTGGTGGATCAGAGCCTGATCAACCAGGCTGTTGCTGCTGGCTGCACGCAAACCAACGTACGAGCCACAGCCCGGCTGGTCAGGAACCGACTTTAGGTGCTTGTCCAGTGCCAGCTTGAAGACTGCCAGGGGTCTGTTGGTAATCCCCCTTATGTATGCTGGGAGTCAGTTGAACAGTCTCGGGCCCCTGACACTTATTGTATGGTCTCTTAACGTGCTAGTGACACCCCTGCTTTTCATTGGGGGGATGTTGCATCGTCTGCCAAGTCTTTTGCTTTCGTAGTGAGTGATTTTCGTGTGCAAGTTCGGTACTAGTCCCTCTAGGATTTTCCAGGTGTATATAATCATGTATCTCTCTCTCCTGCGTTCCAGGGAATACAGGTTCAGGAACCTCAAGGTGGAAGTAGTAGTAGAAGTAGGGCAGGTAGTGGAAGTAGTAGTGGTAGAGGTAAGGCTGGTAGTAGAAGTAGTGGTAGTGTGAAGTAGGGAGAGTGGTTGGCGGGACAAGAAATAGAAAGGGAGAGAGAAGGTAGGAGCCAAAGGTAGCAGGGAAGGAAGTAGCAGTAGTGGAGTCAGTCAAAGGCCATGAAAGAGGAGCACTGCAGGAGAGCTAAGAGCCCACAAGGGGTAAGACCAAAAACACAGGGGGGATGGGGGTGTAAAGGATAAAACACCCAAGGCAGAAGAAAGGAAACCCAAAACAAGAAACAGGAAAAAAAAGGGAAAGGAAAAGAGGTAGAAAGGGGAGAAAAATAATTAGGTTAAGTCAGGTGTGTTCTGAAGTTTGGAGCAGTTTGACAATATAATGGGAAAAGGAAGGCATCTACAGAGACAAAACTAGGACTAAGGTTCATACAAGGAAAGTTATGTACATAAATAGTTCAGAGAACCGACAAGTTGATAAATCAGATACATGTACAACACTTGAGTATCTTTATTGATGAAACGTTTTGTCACATAGTGGCTTCATCAGTCCATACAAAGAAGAATGAAGAACACAAGGAGTTTGAGGTAATCAGTCCCTCAGCCTTGAGTCAATGTAATCAGTCACAGCCATATTCTGCATTCTTTTCAATACTGATTGACATTGCATCGACTTAAAGCTGAGGGACTGATTGCCTCAAACTCCTTCTGTTCTTCACCATTCTTCTTTGTATGGACTGATGAAGTTACTGTGTGGCGAAACGTTTCCTCAATAAAGATACCCAAGTGTTGCACTTGTGTCTAATTTATCAAGGAAAGTTATGTTTTTGGTCTTACTCCTTGTGGGCTCTTAAATCTCCTGCAGTGCTCTTCTTTCAAGGCATTTGACTGGATGGAAATAAATGGTATAAAATATTGACACATTCGTCTCTCGACCTGCGGGGAGAGAGGACGCTTCTACAGTTTCTCTTGCACGCCACCTGGTGAGGAAAACATAGCATTAGCACCAAGATGGCGGACCGAATGAGCCGGCGCATAAATCCTGTCTGCATCGAGCTGATCAGGGGATCTTTAAGTAGCGCCACGATGAACGTTCTCCTGCCAAGCATTATCAAGGACGTTTATGGCATCCCCAATGAAGAGTTGTATGGTGTGGCGCTAAATGGTATGTCAAGGGTCTTCGTGAAGTTCATGAGGGCCGACTTCTACTTCAGCATCGTCGACGAATTTCAAGAAAGTGAGGAGGAGCGTCAATTTGGCAGTGGAAGTATGCTTGCATGATGTTTCTAAGTATTTTACTTGGGTGAAGGTACGGAATGTACCTTTTGAAGCGACAGCATACAGCCTACAGGATGTGTTCAGTGGTTATGGGACTGTACACTCGGCGAGCATGGGAATGTGGAGGGACGGCCCCTACGAGGGGCTGCCGGAAGGATCCTTCACACTGAGAATGACCCTGAGGAGGCCGATACCATCGTACGTCACATTGCATGGTTATAGAACTCAGGTTTTTGTACACTATGCAGGGCAGCGGAAGACGTGCCGTTTATGTGACTCTTATGAGCACATGGCGGCACAATGCCCCAGGAGACAGGGCCCTAGGGTTCCAGAAAAAGTTTCTGAAAACAAACAGTTAGAAGCCTTGGACGTTATGACAGGTGATTGGAAGGCCGGGGAAAGAGCCTATGGAGTGAGGAGGCTGAAAGAGCAGAGGTGGCCTTGGAGATGTGTGTTACACTACCAGAGGAAATGGGGGTGGGAATATCGCTGTCAGACAGACCGTTAGGTACTACAGATTCAGCTCAGGAAGGGATTTTGGAAGCTGTGCTGAAGGATTTTTTGGAAGAGTCGGACCATGGTGTGGAAGACGATGTGAGGTTAGGTGATGTCAAGGTGATGGACGATCAGAAACGGCGTAAGGAAGACTTGAGTGAGGTTAGGATGGAGAGCAATGTGGTGGTGGAGGTCCATCAAGAAGATGCGATTGAAGAAGATATGTGTAGAGGGTAGCTCCCGCAAGAGATCAGCGGGGGCATCAGACATGGATGAGGTCCTCACACCAGCTCAGCGGCCTGGGAAGAAGGTTTGGGCAGCTGTGGTGGAAACGGCGAGACAGGGAGGGGGGGGGAAGCAATGGAAAGATCGGCGGGAAGGGACAGGAAGGCAGGAACGAGGGATTGCTGGTGGACCGAGACCTATGAAAGGAGGATCAAGTAAGCCTCAGCGGCATAGGGGTAGGCTGCCATTCTTGTAATTTCAGGTGTGTAACTTTCAATGTAAACGGTCTTAAGACTGAGGCCAAGAGGGTATGGTTAGAGTGGTTTTTAAGGAGATTTAGTATTGATGTCTGTTTTTTGCAGGAACATAACCATAGGTTAGGATGTGAGTTGGTTTTGAAAGGTTATATTCAAATTCAAATTCAAATTCAAAGTTTATTCTCTATAAGGATTACAATGCTGGGTTTACAGAAATTTGGTTATTGTTTGGTTTAACATGTAGTAAAATTGAGATTACAGAGTGTACCACTAGAACGCTTAGCATGGCTAGGCATTTCGGGCATACTTAGTTTTATTCTTAAATGTAAAATATTACAGATTATGAGGTAAGTTGGTATTATGGCTAAGTGACTAAATACTATTTTGTGAGTTTAGCAGTGTGAATGCTTTTGTTTTGGCACAGTATATAGTTTCAGTATTGGAGTATCACAGGATTCATTATATTAAGACTGAGATTAATATTACTGTTTATGGTCAAATGAGTGTGCGAGTGTAAGTGTGAACCACCAGGTGGTATTCATGAAGTTAGTTGACGGGGTGTATCAGGGAGATAAGATGTTTTCTAATGGTAGTTTTGAAGGTGATGAATGTGTCTGCAGTTCTAGAGTTCTCAGGTAGGGTATTCCAGATTTTAGGGCCTTTGACATACATTGAATTTTTGTAAAGGTTTAGTCGGACACGGGGAATGTCGTAGAGATGTTTGTTTCTGGTGTTATGCCTGTGGGTTCTGTCACAACTATCAAGAAAGCGTTTAAGGTCAAGGTTGATATTAGAGTTTAAGGCCCTGTAGATATAGATTGCACAGTAGTAAGTGTGGATGTACTGAACTGGGAGTAAGTTTAGATCTTTGAAGAGTGGGGGGGTGTGCTGCCAGGGATGGGATTTAGTGATTATTCTTACTGCAGCTTTTTGTTGGGTTATTATTGGCTTTAGGTGTGTTGCTGCAGTTGATCCCCAAGCACAAATAGCATAGGTGAGGTATGGATAAATAAGTGAGTGGTATAGTGTGAGAAGGGCATTTTGCGGCACGTAGTATCGTATC
This sequence comes from Cherax quadricarinatus, assembly GCF_038502225.1. NCBI lineage: Eukaryota > Metazoa > Arthropoda > Malacostraca > Decapoda > Parastacidae > Cherax > Cherax quadricarinatus. The sequence continues at coordinate 54,720,984 of NC_091302.1, read as the reverse complement.
TTGGAGAGGATCCCAACCGTTTTGGATACTTTTTTGGCTATATGCTGGATATGGGTGCTGAAATTCAGGTTATTGTCAAGGTATAAGCCTAAGAATTTTCCCCCATTATTTCTGGTAATTAGAGTGTTGTCAATCTTAATGTTAATTTGTGCATCTCCTGCTCTGCTACCAAACATAATATAGTAAGTTTTGTCAGTGTTAAGCGTAAGTTTGTTGGCTGTCATCCAAGTCGATATTTTAATCAGCTCCTCATTCACAATGGTGTTAAGGGTGGCAAGATTAGGGTGAGAGATGACATAAGTCGTGTCATCAGCAAAGAGAATGGGTTTTAGGTGTTGGGATACGTTTGGTAGGTCATTGATGTATATGAGGAAGAGCAGGGGACCAAGGACACTTCCCTGCGGAACTCCAGTATCAAGTGGCCGTGTTGCTGATGCTGTGTCTTTAATGGTGACGTACTGATACCTATTAGTAATGTAAGATTTGAAATAAGCAAGCGCATGGCCTCTTGTACCGTAGTGGTCAAGTTTGTGGAGTAGGATTTCGTGGTTTACTGTGTCAAAAGCTTTTCTTAGGTCAATAAAAATTCCTAGTAGATATTCCTTATTTTCCAGTGCTGTGTAAAGCAGATCTAGCATTTTTATGATTGCATCATTAGTGCTTTTATTTTTCCTGAATCCAAACTGGCAGGGGTTGAGTATGTTCTGAGCCGTTATAAATGAATACAGTCTCCTGTGCACAAGTTTCTCAAAGATTTTGGATAGCAATGGTAAGTTAGATATTGGCCTATAGTTGTTTAAGTCTGTAGGGTCACCACCTTTATGTATTTGTGTAACCCTTGCCATCTTGAGTAGTTTCGGGAAGGTGCTAGTCTCTATTGACTTGTTAAAAAGTAATGAAATAGCATGCGAAAGGACATGGGCCGCTCGCTTGTACAGTAATGGTGGGACATGAGACAGATTCCCCGAGTTATTTTTAAGTGACTTTATGATCTCAATGACTTCCGTGGGCTCAGTTGGTGCAAGATAGAAGGAATTAGGGAAATTTCCATATAGGTAGTCCCCGGCATGGGCATTGGTATGTGGGATTTTACTGGCGAGATTAGATCCTATGTTTGAGAAGAAGTCGTTTATCTTGTTAGCTGTGTCAGTGGGATGTAGTGGTGTTTCATTAGGTTTAGTTAGGACAATATTCTTGGTTTTTCTCAGTTTGTGGGTCTCTAGAATCTGAGAGAGTGTTTTCCAGGTCTTTTTTATATCCTCTAGTGTCTGTGAATCTACTGGAGTAGTATAGTTGTTTGGCTTTTTTTATTACTTTGGTGAGAGCTGATGAATAGTGTTTAAGAATATCTTTGTGTATTAAGCCCTGTCTATATTGCTTTTCATATTGGTGTTTCTTGTCAATGGATTTCAGAATGGTGCTGGTTAGCCATGGGCAACCAAGCCGTTTGTTTGTGATCTGTTTTGTTTTTATAGGACAATGTTTGTTGTATAGTCTAAGTAATTTGTTAAGAAAGATGTCTGTCCAGTCATCAATACCATTGGCCTTGGAGAATTCTGTAGGCCAATCAACAGTCTCTAGGTCAGCTGTGAACTTCCTTACTGAGGCCTCGTCATGGAGTCTAAATGAGACTTTGTTGTATTCAAGTGGTGGTTTACTAATGTTTGTCAGGAGGAAGGTAGGGTAAGATAAGATAAGATTTCGTTCGGATTTTTAACCCCGGAGGGTTAGCCACCCAGGATAACCCAAGAAAGTCAGTGCGTCATCGAGGACTGTCTAACTTATTTCCATTGGGGTCCTTAATCTTGTCCCCCAGGATGCGACCCACACCAGTCGACTAACACCCAGGTACCTATTTGCTGCTAGGTGAACAGGACAACAGGTGTAAGGAAACGTGTCGAAATGTTTCCACCCGTCGGGAATCGAACCCGGGCCCTCCGTGTGTGAAGCGGGAGCTTTAGCCACCAGGCCACCAGGCCTGTAGTGCTATCTGTGATTATCCCTGATTTAAGGGGGGCTAGTATATTGGTCCATATGTGGTCTATTATGGTTGCACTTGTCTCAGTGAGCCTGGTTGGTTTAGTTATTGTTGGTATGAGAAGTGTGTTGTTCATATTGTTGATGAAATCAGTTACAGGCTGATCATCTAGTAAGCCAAGGTTGATGTTGAAGTCTCCAGCTAAGAGAAGGTTGTTTACCAGTGATACTTTGAGGTTGAAAGGAGGTGTGGCTGTGGCGGTAAAGGAGACCAGTCCTTTGCGTATCCTGGGTTGGGAGGAGGGGGGGGTGGGAGGGTTGTCAGGGTGGATGGGTTTTGGGGGGCCAGGAGGGTTTGTTTTGTAGGTGTGTACATGCCAGCAACTAGTAATGCTAGGGGTGAAGGTGGATTTTGTACGCGATGTCTTGGTGTATCATTTGAGAGGTTTGCCGGCTATTACAGTGCTTGGCGGGGATTGGAATTGTGTAATTAGGAATGGGGATGTGGTTCTGAGGGGGGCAGGTTGTGTTTTGGGGGCTCTGAGAGACGTTTTGCCGGATGTTGGAGTGGTAGATGTGGTGGGGAGTAGGGGATATGGAGTGGAGCACACTTTTATCTGTAGGGGATATGAGGCACGGTTAGATAGAATTTATGTTAGGCAGGGAATAGGTGTGGAGAGGGTGAGGACTATAGATGTGGGTTTTTCTGATCATCGTGCTGTTATAGCAGATTTGAGGGTAGATGGTATAGTGTGAGTTCATACGGGATACTGGAAATTAAATGTGAGGCTCCTTAGGGACGAGGGTGACACTACAGGATTTGAGGATTGGTGGAAATCCTTTTGGGAGACTAGGAATAGGGAGATGGATTTGCTGGATTGGTGGGGAATGAGGGCTAAAGTTGGAATCGTGAATTTTTTTTGAAGTACGGGGTAAGGAGATGGCGAGGTGGAGCTATGGTCTACAAAATTATCTTGAAGGTCAGTTAAATGACTGTTATGCAGAGGACCGAGTGGGGCAGAGTGAGGACATGGAACGTTTGTGAAATAGGTTGGCGGAAATCCATAATGAAAAGTTTGAGGCAATTAGAGTTAGGGCGGGGTTGGAGGATGTTTTAAGGGGGGATAGGCCATCGGGATTTGTACTCAGGAAGTTTAAGGAAAGGCAGACGAAAACCACCTTGGTGTATATAGTGGCAGGAACAGCGGGGGGGGGGGATTTGAGGAGGGTCAAGGCCTATCCACCGCAGAACATATTAGTTTGTATGCCAATTTCTGGTTTAGGGAGAAATGGAGGAGGGTTGGTGGGGGAGTGGGTGAGGGACGTTTTGGGGATGAGGGGTTTAATAGGGTTATAAGTGAGCAGGACAGTGACAGACTCGAGAGTAGTATTAGTGTAGAGGAGGTGGAGGAGGCAGTTTTTGGGCTGTTCCAGGGTAAAACCCCTGGGATAGATGGTATACCCAACGATTTTTATAAGTGTCATTGGGGGAGTGTACGGCATTGTCTGGTGGGGGTTTTGAATTGTATGTTAGGTAGTGGGAGGATGGGACAATCGCAAAGAATGGGTGTCACGGTTTTATTGCCCAAAAAGAAGGAATGCAGAGTTTTGAATGATTGCTGTGCAATTACGTTAATGTGCTTGGATTACAAGATTTTTACTAAGATTTTAGGCAACAGAATGAGGAAAGTGTTGGGTTTAGTGTTACATAGGGGGCAGTTGGGGATTCTGGGAAGAAGGATGAGGGATGGACATGGTTTTATTAGGGATTTTCTAGAGAGTTGTATGGGAGGGGGAATACTAGGTTTAGATTGGGAGAACGCATATGATTGCGTGGACAGAGATTTCTTAGGGGTTTGCTTAGAGAGGTTGGGGCTTCGGGAGGGGGTAGTGAGGTGGGTAAACACCCTGTATGCTGAGGCGGAGGTGAGGGTACAGATCAATGGGAGGTTGGGTGAAAGTGTACCAATGGAGAGAGGTTTAAGGCAGGGTTGCCCGCTATTGCAGCTGCTTTTTGCGTGTGTGCAGAATCCTTTTTATGAGTCTGTTGAGCGAGTGATGGATGAACAGGAGAGGAGGGGTGCAAAGGGGGCATAGTTGGGTATGTGGATGATACTACTGTTTTGCTATGGGGTAAGGAGGAGCTAAGGAGGGTGGGTAGAGTGATTCAGATGTTTGGTATGAATACAGGGATGCGAGTTAATACGGTGAAATCAAGGTTACTAGAGGTGGGTAATTGGATAGGGGGAGGGGCTTGAGGTTGGGGTTAGGATGGACAGTGGTTGATAGACTCAGGGTATGTGGAATATGGTATATGGAGGGGATGCAGGCCTGCAGAAGGGTAAATTCGGAGTCTGTCACGGGTAAGGCATTAGGTAGACTGAGAGGTTTAAATGCGAGGGACCTAGCTTTACATCAGAGGGTAGTGGTGGTAAATTCACTTGTCTATAGCAAGGTATGGGGGTGGCAGAGGTTCTTCCCTTAGAAGTACAGGACATTGTGGAAATGCAGAGGAGGGTGCTAAAGTTTGTGTGGGGATTTGGGAGGGCATGGTTAAGTAAGGAGGTAGTTATGATGGATGTTCAAAGAGGGGGTTTAGGTTTGTTGCCTTTAGGACTGAGAGTAATGGCTATATATATCAAGCAGAGGTATATTAGGGAAGGGGGTGTGAGGGGAGCTAACGTAGGAAGAGTTATGGAGGAGGCACGTAAATGGTGGAGTGGCAAGGACCTGCGGGTTTGTGAAGATATGTTAAGATTTTTATTGACAGTGCAACAGGTGGATAACATCAAAGTGAAAAGGTTGGTGAGAGTAGTGGGAGGTCAGGGAATTTTGCAAGGGGTACCCGTGTATCCAACGTATGATTGGGGGGTTATTTGGAAGGATTTTAGTAAGCTTAGGATACCGGCTATGGTAAGAGAGGGAAGTGTCCTTGGCCCTCTTCTCTTTCTCCTATACATAAATGACCTACCAAATGCTTCTCAATTACTCAAACCCACACTATTTGCTGATGACACAACATACGTCTTCTCCCATCCGAGCCCAGTCACGCTAGCCAATACTGTAAATACCGAATTACAGAAAATATCTACCTGGATGAGTACTAACAAACTTACACTAAACATTGACAAAACCTACTTCATTCAGTTTGGTAACAGAGCTACAGATGTCCCTCTTAACATAATGATAAACGGATCACCTATCACAAAGCTAACAGAGGGAAAATTCTTAGGAATCCACCTTGATAATAGACTCAAATTTCATACACATATACAACAAATTTCTAAGAAAATTTCCAAGACTGTAGGCATACTATTGAAGATACGGTACTATGCTCCACAGTCAGCCCTCCTGGCCCTATATCACTCTCTTATTTACCCCTATCTCACCTATGGAATTTGTGCATGGGGCTCAACAACAATTAACCATCTCAGACCACTAATTACCCAACAAAAGGCTGCAGTTAGAATGATAACAAATTCTCACTACAGGCAGCACACTCCACCAATATTCAATACACTCAACCTACTCACCATACAAAACATCCATACTTATTACTGCACCTATTACATACATAGAACACTCAACTCTGATATTAACCCTCCCCTCAAACATCTCCTTGCCAACCTCAACAGAACACATGACCATAACACAAGGCACAGATCACTCTTTGATATTCCTCGTGTCCATCTCACGCTATGCAAAAACTCAATGCACATAAAAGGCCCTAAAATCTGGAATTCATTACCTGTAAATATAAAAGAAACACTACCTGTTTATAAATTCAAGTCTCTTCTCAAAGATCACTTACTCACCCAAAACCAAATAAATACTGAATAACTGAACCTTATAAATTGTATATCTTAAATGTTTCTCACAATTATATCACATAAATGTTAAACCTAAAACCCAATCTAACTTTATTATTTTTTAAATACACTACCTAACAGAATACTCCATTCTACTGAATTTATAACAATGACCTGTCTTTGTAATACTCACTTGTGCTTTATAGTAATCAGTTTACATTAATGTTTTTCACTGATTTCATCATTGCTTAGTTAATCTTAAGTTAATTTTAAGCCAGCCCGTAATGCTATGCATAGTATAAGTGGCTTTGGCATGCTGCTCTTATCTGTATTTTTTTTGTACCTCTGTAAGTGTGCTCAAATTATAAATAAATAAATAAATAAATAAATAAACATGGGGATTCTGGCCTCCAAGGAGGTGTTAAGGCGTATGGGGTTGGTGGAAGAGGCTTTTTGTCAAGATGATGTTGAAACGGCGTTTCATGTGGTCTTTTTTTGTCCCTCCTTGGAGGGGGTGAGATCATGGATGGGTGGGGTTATCAGATTGTTGGGGGGACGTTTGCTGCTTTTAAGGGCTTTACTTTTAGATGTAAGGGGAGTGCCTAGGGATGTGGGACGGACTATAATGTATGTCATTGTAGATTATCTGGATATCTCATGGGGAATGAGGGAATTAAGGAGTGATACGAGGATAAAAGCGTTGGCGGCTAGATTCTATAGGACAAAGTGTAGGAATATGCTGGTTTATGGGGCATCCTGGGAAAAAAGTTTCCCGGAAGGTTATAGGAACCTCACTGTGGGTTCCCTTTGTCAGGGTACCTGAGGATGGGCAAAGGGGTTGTCTCCTTCTGGGGGGATGTAAAGGGGGGTGGGGGGTTTTGTTTGACACTGGATTTTTTGTGGTGTGTAAGAAGAAGGTAGTGGCAGTTTGGTATGGATGGTAAGCTCTGTTTCACGGGAATGTTTGTCATAGTGAGATATAAGAGTGGCTTACCAGGTTAACTTTTCTAAACCTGATGGTTATGTTCACTGTGTAAGAAATCTTCGGAATCATCGGGAATCATCGTGGAAGGTGTTTACCTGGAGTTTACCTGGAGAGAGTTTCGGGGGTCAACGCCCCCGCGGCCCGGTCTGTGACCAGGCCTCCTGGTGGATCAGCGCCTGATCAACCAGGCTGTTGCTGCTGGCTGCACGCAAACCAACGTACGAGCCACAGCCCGGCTGATCAGGAACTGACTTTAGGTGCTTGTCCAGTGCCAGCTTGAAGACTGCCAGGGGTCTGTTGGTAATCCCCCTTATGTGTGCTGGGAGGCAGTTGAACAGTCTCGGGCCCCTGACACTTATTGTATGGTCTCTTAACGTGCTAGTGACACCCCTGCTTTTCATTGGGGGGATGGTGCATCGTCTGCCAAGTCTTTTGCTTTCGTAGTGAGTGATTTTCGTGTGCAAGTTCGGTACTAGTCCCTCTAGGATTTTCCAGGTGTATATAATCATGTATCTCTCCCTCCTGCGTTCCAGGGAATACAGGTTTAGAAACCTCAAGCGCTCCCAGTAATTGAGGTGTTTTATCTCCGTTATGCGCGCCGTGAAAGTTCTCTGTACATTTTCTAGGTCGGCAATTTCACCTGCCTTGAAAGGTGCTGTTAGAGTGCAGCAATATTCCAGCCTAGATAGAACAAGTGACCTGAAGAGTGTCATCATGGGCTTGGCCTCCCTAGTTTTGAAGGTTCTCATTATCCATCCTGTCATTTTTCTAGCAGATGCGATTGATACAATGTTATGGTCCTTGAAGGTGAGATCCTCCGACATAATCACTCCCAGGTCTTTGACGTTGGTGTTTCGCTCTATTTTGTGGCCAGAATTTGTTTTGTACTCTGATGAAGATCTAATTTCCTCATGTTTACCATATCTGAGTAATTGAAATTTCTCATCGTTGAACTTCATATTGTTTTCTGCAGCCCACTGAAAGATTTGGTTGATGTCCGCCTGGAGCCTTGCAGTGTCTGCAATGGAAGACACTGTCATGCAGATTCGGGTGTCATCTGCAAAGGAAGACACGGTGCTGTGGCTGACTTCCTTGTCTATGTCGGATATGAGGATGAGGAACAAGATGGGAGCTAGTACTGTGCCTTGTGGAACAGAGCTTTTCACCGTAGCTGCCTCGGACTTTACTCTGTTGACGACTACTCTCTGTGTTCTGTTAGTGAGGAAATTATAGATCCATCGACCGACTTTTCCTGTTATTCCTTTAGCGCGCATTTTGTGCGCTATTACGCCATGGTCACACTTGTCGAAGGCTTTTGCAAAGTCTGTATATAATACATCTGCATTCTTTTTGTCTTCTAGTGCATTTAGGACCTTGTCGTAGTGATCCAGTAGTTGAGACAGACAGGAGCGACCTGTTCTAAACCCATGTTGCCCTGGGTTGTGTAACTGATGGGTTTCTAGATGGGTGGTGATCTTGCTTCTTAGGACCCCTTCAAAGATTTTTATGATATGGGATGTTAGTGCTATTGGTCTGTAGTTCTTTGCTGTTGCTTTACTGCCCCCTTTGTGGAGTGGGGCTATGTCTGTTGTTTTTAGTAACTGAGGGACGACCCAAGTGTCCATGCTCCCTCTCCATAGGATGGAAAAGGCTCGTGATAGGGGCTTCTTGCAGTTCTTGATGAACACAGAGTTCCATGAGTCTGGCCCTGGGGCAGAGTGCATGGGCATGTCATTTATCGCCTGTTCGAAGTCATTTGGCGTCAGGATAACATCGGATAGGCTTGTGTTAATCAAATTTTGTGGCTCTCTCATAAAAAATTCATTTTGATCTGTGGCGAGGTCTGCTGCTTGATGGCAGCACCGGTTAAGGGCGTGTGTGTCTTGGGGCGCCAGTTAGCGTGCACCTTGAGGGTGGGGCATGTGCCCAGTGTTAGGATGAAAGTGGCTTGATATGTGCTGTTCAGATGTGTCTGCAAATTGTGGAGTATGAGGAGTGTTAGGTCCTGTTTAGAGGTATTGCTGCCTACGCCTATGTGCGCCAAAGGTACGCTGGTGTGGTTGAGGTGGTGTATGCCGCTGCTGTGTGTATGAATCTTGGACTATTATGTTGTATAATATTATGGGGTGGGGTCTGTATGGTGGAGGTTTGAGGGGCGTCCTTATGTTCTATGTCAAGTATTGGGTATGTATTTTATACCTATGCATACACACTGTATAAAAACACTGGTAGTGTTAGTTGTGAGGGACCTGCTGTTATGAGGCCTCTTGTATGCACATGGACAGACCCTTTGTAATAAGAGGGAGTCCCAACATTCACTTTAGTATCCTAGTTATTACTTGAGGATGTTGTGAAATGGGCTGTGTATATACATGTACTGTATCAATGTGTTAAGATGTTGTATTCATTTTCTTTACTGAAGTTAGAGGTGCTGTCCTGGGAGACAGTAATGGTGACCTGGAGTTTACCTGGAGAGAGTTCCGGGGGTCAACGCCCCCGCGGCCCGGTCTGAGACCAGGCCTCCTGGTGGATCAGAGCCTGATCAACCAAGCTGTTGCTGCTGGCTGCACGCAAACCAACATACGAGCCACAGCCCGGCTGATCCGGAACTGACTTTAGGTGCTTGTCCAGTGCCAGCTTGAAGACTGCCAGGGGTCTGTTGGTAATCCCCCTTATGTGTGCTGGGAGGCAGTTGAACAGTCTCGGGTCCCTGACACTTATTGTATGGTCTCTTAACGTGCTAGTGACACCCCTGCTTTTCATTGGGGGGATGGTGCATCGTCTGCCAAGTCTTTTGCTTTCGTAGTGGGTGATTTTCGTGTGCAAGTTCGGTACTAGTCCCTCTAGGATTTTCCAGGTGTATATAATCATGTATCTCTCCCTCCTGCGTTCCAGGGAATACAGGTTTAGGAACCTCAAGCGCTCCCAATAATTGAGGTGTTTTATCTCCGTTATGCGCGCCGTGAAAGTTCTCTGTACATTTTCTAGGTCGGCAATTTCACCTGCCTTGAAAGGTGCTGTTAGTGTGCAGCAATATTCCAGCCTAGATTGAACAAGTGACCTGAAGAGTGTCATCATGGGCTTGGCCTCCCTAGTTTTGAAGGTTCTCATTATCCATCCTGTCATTTTTCTAGCAGATGCGATTGATACAGTGTTATGGTCCTTGAAGGTGAGATCCTCCGACATGATCACTCCCAGGTCTTTGACGTTGGTGTTTCGCTCTATTTTGTGGCCAGAATTTGTTTTGTACTCTGATGAAGATTTAATTTCCTCATGTTTACCATATCTGAGTAATTGAAATTTCTCATCGTTGAACTTCATATTGTTTTCTGCAGCCCACTGAAAGATTTGGTTGATGTCTGCCTGGAGCTTTGCAGTGTCTGCAATGGAAGACACTGTCATGCAGATTCGGGTGTCATCTGCAAAGGAAGACACGGTGCTGTGGCTGACATCCTTGTCTATGTCGGATATAAGGATGAGGAACAAGATGGGAGCGAGTACTGTGCCTTGTGGAACAGAGCTTTTCACCGTAGCTGCCTCGGACTTTACTCTGTTGACGACTACTCTCTGTGTTCTGTTAGTGAGGAAATTATAGATCCATCGACCGACTTTTCCTGTTATTCCTTTAGCACGCATTTTGTGCGCTATTACGCCATGGTCACACTTGTCGAAGGCTTTTGCAAAGTCTGTATATATTACATCTGCATTCTTTTTGTCTTCTAGTGCATTTAGGACCTTGTCGTAGTGGTCCAATAGTTGAGACAGACAGGAGCGACCTGTTCTAAACCCATGTTGCCCTGGGTTGTGTAACTGATGGGTTTCTAGATGCGTGGTGATCTTGCTTCTTAGGACCCTTTCAAAGATTTTTATGTTATGGGATGTTAGTGCTATTGGTCTGTAGTTCTTTGCTGTTGCTTTACTGCCCCCTTTGTGGAGTGGGGCTATGTCTGTTGTTTTTAGTAACTGTGGGACGACCCCCGTGTCCATGCTCCCTCTCCATAGGATGGAAAAGGCTCGTGATAGGGGCTTCTTGCAGTTCTTGATGAACACAGAGTTCCATGAGTCTGACCCTGGGGCAGAGTGCATGGGCATGTCATTTATCGCCTGTTCGAAGTCATTTGGCGTCAGGATAACATCGGATAGGCTTGTGTTAATCAAATTTTGTGGCTCTCTCATAAAAAATTCATTTTGATCTTCGACTCTCAGTCTGGTTAGCGGCTTGCTAAAAACTGAGTCATATTGGGACTTGAGTAGCTCACTCATTTCCTTGTTGTCATCTGTGTAGGACCCATCTTGTTTAAGTAGGGGCCCAATACTGGACGTTGTTCTCGATTTTGATTTGGCATAGGAGAAGAAATACTTTGGGTTTCTTTCGATTTCATTTATGGCTTTTAGTTCTTCCCGCGATTCCTGACTCCTAAAGGATTCTTTTAGCTTAAGTTCGATGCTTGCTATTTCTCTGACCAGTGTCTCCCTACGCATTTCAGATATATTGACCTCTTTTAGCCGCTCTGTTATTCTTTTCCGTCGCCTGTAAAGGGAGCGCCTGTCTCTTTCTGTTTTACATCTACTCCTCCTTTTTCTTAGAGGAATAAGCCTTGTGCATACATCGAGTGCTACCGAGTTAATCTGTTCTAGGCATAAGTTGGGGTCTGTGTTGCTTAGTATATCTTCCCAGCTTATATCGGTTAGGACTTGGTTTACTTGGTCCCACTTTATGTTTTTGTTATTGAAGTTGAATTTGGTGAATGCTCCCTCGTGACTAATCTCATTATGTCGGTCTGGGGCTCCGCGCATACATGACTGAACCTCAATTATGTTGTGATCTGAGTATATTGTTTTTGATATGGTGATATTTCTTATCAGATCATCATTGTTAGTGAAGATGAGGTCTAGTGTATTCTCCAGTCTAGTAGGCTCTATTATTTGCTGGTTTAAATTGAATTTTGTGCAGAGATTTAAAAGCTCGCGTGAGTGTGAGTTTTCATCAGAGCTGCCTCCTGGTGTTATTACTGCAACAATATTATTTGCTATATTCCTCCATTTTAGGTGCCTTAAGTTGAAATCCCCCAGGAGCAAGATGTTGGGTGCAGGAGCTGGAAGGTTTTCCAGACAGTGGTCAATTTTTAACAGCTGTTCCTGGAATTGCTGGGATGTTGCATCCGGAGGCTTGTAGACTATCACAATGACTAGGTTTTGGTTCTCGACCTTTACTGCTAAAACTTCCACTACATCATTTGAGGCATTTAGCAGTTCTGTGCAAACAAGTGACTCTGCAATGTACAGGCCAACCCCCCCCTTTTGCCTGTTCACTCTGTCACATCTGTATAGGTTGTAACCTGGGATCCATATTTCGTTGTCCAAGTGATCCTTTATGTGGGTCTCAGTGAAAGCCGCGAACATTGCCTTTGCCTCTGCAAGCAGTCCACGGATGAAAGGTATTTTGTTGTTTGTTGCTGGCTTTAGACCCTGTATATTTGCAAAGAAGAATGTTATCGGACTGGTGGTATTGTTGGTACTGGGGGGCTGGTGAAGCTGGAGATTTTGTCCAGGTAGTCGGGAATTATACGCAGGATGGAATGCATATAAATGACCTCATAGGGGACAGGAGCCGTAGTGGGGAAACAAGTGTAGTCAAAGATAAGATAAAACCAATACTGCAAACTAGAAATACCACAAGAAATAGCAAACAAGAGGACTCCACTAGCAATAGTGAGGATATGTTACCAAAAGCAACTGGTGGGAGCTCCATTGTTGGTGCTAGGGAGGGTAGGAATAAGACAGGTAAACATGCACCAACAGGGAATACAGTCACAGAAACCCAAGGCAAATGGAAACCAAGCCTGTGCACATACTATGCACTTGGTATCTGCAGACATGGGAAATCTGGAAAAACAGATGGGACGTGCAATTATGACCACCCTAGAAAATGCCATGCCCATATGACAACAGGAAAATGCAAACTCCCTTCCTGTAAGCTTTTTCACCCTGAAATGTGTACCTCTTCAGTACAAGAAAGACTGTGCTATAACTTAAATTGCCAGGCACACCATCTAAAGGGGACAAAAAGATACAAAACATCCAGGCCATGGGAAAACCTGGGTAGCCACAGCCACTCAAGAGGGAGAGGTTTTTTAGTGCCAGGAAGAAAAAAAACTGGCAGGAAATGGCAGAAATTGTACACCAAATCCAGTCATTCCTGGAGTGGAACCACAGTCGATGGCCTCCACTCCAAACCAACAGATACAGATACTAATGCCGGAAAAAAAATCCCCCCCCCCCAGTACCAACAATACCACCAGTCCAATGACATTCTTCTTTGCAAATATACAGGGTCTAAAGCCAGCAACAAACAACAAAATACCTTTCATCCGTGGACTGCTTGCAGAGGCAAAGGCAATGTTCACGGCTTTCACTGAGACCCACATAAAGGATCACTTGGATAACGAAATATGGATCCCAGGTTACAACCTATACAGATGTGACAGAGTGAACAGGCAAAAGGGGGGGGGGGTTGGCCTGTACATTGCAGAGTCACTTGTTTGCACAGAACTGCTTAATGCCTCAAATGATGTAGTGGAAGTTTTAGCAGTAAAGATCGAGAACCAAAACCTAGTCATTGTGGTAGTCTACAAGCCTCCGGATGCAACATCCCAGCAATTCCAGGAACAGCTGTTAAAAATTGACCACTCTCTGGAAAATCTTCCAGCAACTGCACCCAACATCTTGCTCCTGGGGGATTTCAACTTAAGGCACCTAAAACGGAGGAATATAGCAAATAATATTGTTGCAGAAATAACACAAGGAGGCAGCTCTGATGAAAACTCACACTCACACGAGCTTTTAAATCTCTGCACAAAATTCAATTTAAACCAGCAAATAATAGAGCCTACTAGACTGGAGAATACACTAGACCTCATCTTCACTAACAATGATGATCTGATAAGAAATGTCACCATATCAAAAACAACATACTCAGATCACAACATAATTGAGGTTCAGACATGTATGCGCGGAGCCCCAGACCGACATAATGAAATTAGTCACGAGGGAGCATTCACCAAATTCAACTTCAATAACAAAAACATAAAGTGGGACCACGTAAACCAAGTCCTAACCGATATAAGCTGGGAAGATATACTAAGCAACACAGACCCCAACTTATGCCTAGAACAGATTAACTTGGTGGCACTCGATGTATGCACAAGGCTTATTCCTCTAAGAAAAAGGAGGAGTAGATGTAAAATAGAAAGAGACAGGCGCTCCCATTACAGGCGACGAAAAAGAATAACAGAGCGGCTAAAAGAGGTCAATATATCTGAAATGCGTAGGGAGACACTGGTCAGAGAAATAGCAAACATCGAGCTTAAGCTAAAGGAATCTTATAGGAGTCAGGAATCACAGGAAGAACTAAAAGCCATAAATGAAATAGAAAGAAACCCAAAGTATTTCTTCTACTATGCCAAATCAAAGTCGAGAACAACGTCCAGTGTTGGGCTCTTACTTAAATAAGATGGGTCCTACACAGATGACAACAAGGAAATGAGTGAGCTACTCAAGTCCCAATATGACTCAGTTTTTAGCAAGCCACTAACCAGACTGAGAGTCGAAGATCAAAATGAATTTTTTATGAGAGAGCCACAGAATTTGGTTAACACAAGCCTGTCTGATGTTATCCTGACGCCAAATGACTTTGAACAGGCAATAAATGACATGCCCATGCACTCTGCCTCAGGGCCAGACTCATGGAACTCCATGTTTATCAAGAACTGCAAGAAGCCCCCATCACGAGCCTTTACCATCCTATGGAGAGGGAGCATGGACACGGGGGTCGTCCCACAGTTACTAAAAACAACAGACATAGCCCCACTCCACAAAGGGGCAGTAAAGCAACAGCAAAGAACTACAGACCGATAGCACTAACATCCCATATCATAAAAATCTTTGAAAGGGTCCTAAGAAGCAAGATCACCACCCATCTAGAAACACATCAGTTACACAACCCAGGGCAACATGGGTTTAGAACAGGTCGCTCCTGTCTGTCTCAACTATTGGATCACTACGACAAGGTCCTTGATGCACTAGAAGACAAAAAGAATGCAGATGTAATATATACAGACTTTGCAAAAGCCTTCGACAAGTGTGACCATGGCATAATAGCGCACAAAATGCGTGCTAAAGGAATAACAGGAAAAGTCGGTCGATGGATCTATAATTTCCTCACTAACAGAACACAGAGAGTAGTAGTCAACAGAGTAAAGTCCGAGGCAGCCACAGTGAAAAGCTCTGTTCCACAAGGCACAGTACTCGCTCCCATCTTGTTCCTCATCTTCATATCTGACATAGACAAGGATGTCAGCCACAGCACCGTGTCTTCCTTTGCAGATGACACCCGAATCTGCATGACAGTGTCTTCCATTGCAGACACTACAAGGCTCCAGGCGGACATCAACCAAATCTTTCAGTGGGCTGCAGAAAACAATATGAAGTTCAACGATGAGAAATTTCAATTATTCAGATATGGTAAACACGAGGAAATTAAATCTTCATCAGAGTACAAAACAAATTCTGGCCACAAAATAGAGCGTAACACCAACGTCAAAGACCTGGGAGTAATCATGTCGGAGGATCTCACCTTCAAGGACCATAACATTGTATCAATCGCATCTGCTAGAAAAGTGACAGGATGGATAATGAGAACCTTCAAAACTAGGGATGCCAAGCCCATGATGACACTCTTCAGGTCACTTGTTCTATCTGGGCTGGAATATTGCTGCACAATAACAGCACCTTTCAAGGCAGGTGAAATTGCCGACCTAGAAAATGTACAGAGAACCTTCACGGCACGCATAACGGAGATAAAACACCTCAATTATTGGGAGCGCTTGAGGTTCCTAAACCTGTATTCCCTGGAACGCAGGAGGGAGAGATACATGATTATATACACCTGGAAAATCCTAGACGGACTAGTACCGAACTTGCACATGAAAATCACTCACTACGAAAGCAAAAGACTTGGCAGACGATGCACCATCCCCCCAATGAAAAGCAGGGGTGTCACTAGCACGTTAAGAGACCATACAATAAGTGTCAGGGGCCCGAGACTGTTCAACTGCCTCCCAGCACACATAAGGGGGATTACCAACAGACCCCTGGCAGTCTTCAAGCTGGCACTGGACAAGCACCTAAAGTCAGTTCCGGATCAGCCGGGATGTGGCTCGTATGTTGGTTTGCGTGCAGCCAGCAGCAACAGCCTGGTTGATCAGGCTCTGATCCACCAGGAGGCCTGGTCTCAGACCGGGCCGCGGGGGCGTTGACCCCCGGAACTCTCTCCAGGTACTCCATGTAGACCTCATATTCACTAACAATGATGATCTGATAAGAAATGTCACCATATCAAAAACAATATACACAGATCACAACATAATTGAGGTTCAGACATGTATGCGAGGAGCCCCAGACCGACAAAATGAGACTAGTCACGAGGGAGCATTCACCAAATTCAACTTCAATAACAAAAACATAAAGTGGGACCAAGTAAACCAAGTCCTAACCGATATAAGCTGGGAAGATATACTAAGCAACACAGACCCAAACTTATGCCTAGAACAGATTAACTCGGTGGCACTCGATGTATGCACAAGGCTTATTCCTCTCAGAAAAAGGAGGAGTAGATGTAAAATAGAAAGAGACAGGCGCTCCCTTTACAGGCGACGGAAAAGAATAACAGAGCGGCTAAAAGAGGTCAATATATCTGAAATGCGCAGGGAGACACTGGTCAGAGAAATAGCAAGCATCGAACTTAAGCTAAAAGAATCCTTTAGGAGTCAGGAATCGCGGGAAGAACTGAAAGCTATAAATGAAATCGAAAGAAACCCAAAGTATTTCTTCTCCTATGCCAAATCAAAATCGAGAACAACGCCCAGTATTGGGCCCCTACTTAAACAAGATGGGTCCTACACAGATGACAGCAAGGAAATGAGTGAGCTACTCAAGTCCCAATATGACTCAGTTTTTAGCAAGCCGCTAACCAGACTGAGAGTCGAAGATCAAAATGATTTTTTTATGAGAGAGCCACAAAATTTGATTAACACAAGCCTATCCGATGTTATCCTGACGCCAAATGACTTCGAACAGGCGATAAATGACATGCCCATGCACTCTGCCCCAGGGCCAGACTCATGGAACTCTGTGTTCATCAAGAACTGCAAGAAGCCCCTATCACGAGCCTTTTCCATCCTATGGAGAGGGAGCATGGACACGGGGGTCGTCCCTCAGTTACTAAAAACAACAGACATAGCCCCACTCCACAAAGGGGGCAGTAAAGCAACAGCAAAGAACTACAGACCAATAGCACTAACATCCCATATCATAAAAATCTTTGAAAGGGTCCTAAGAAGCAAGATCACCACCCATCTAGAAACCCATCAGTTACACAACCCAGGGCAACATGGGTTTAGAACAGGTCGCTCCTGTCTGTCTCAACTACTGGATCACTACGACAAGGTCCTAAATGCACTAGAAGACAAAAAGAATGCAGATGTAATATATACAGACTTTGCAAAAGCCTTCGACAAGTGTGACCATGGCGTAATAGCGCACAAAATGCGCGCTAAAGGAATAACAGGAAAAGTCGGTCGATGGATCTATAATTTCCTCACTAACAGAACACAGAGAGTAGTCGTCAACAGAGTAAAGTCCGAGGCAGCTACGGTGAAAAGCTCTGTTCCACAAGGCACAGTACTAGCTCCCATCTTGTTCCTCATCCTCATATCCGACATAGACAAGGATGTCAGCCACAGCACCGTGTCTTCCTTTGCAGATGACACCCGAATCTGCATGACAGTGTCTTCCATTGCAGACACTGCAAGGCTCCAGGCGGACATCAACCAAATCTTTCAGTGGGCTGCAGAAAACAATATGAAGTTCAACGATGAGAAATTTCAATTACTCAGATATGGTAAACATGAGGAAATTAGATCTTCATCAGAGTACAAAACAAATTCTGGCCACAAAATAGAGCGAAACACCAACGTCAAAGACCTGGGAGTGATTATGTCGGAGGATCTCACCTTCAAGGACCATAGCATTGTATCAATCGCATCTGCTAGAAAAATGACAGGATGGATAATGAGAACCTTCAAAACTAGGGAGGCCAAGCCCATGATGACACTCTTCAGGTCACTTGTTCTATCTAGGCTGGAATATTGCTGCACTCTAACAGCACCTTTCAAGGCAGGTGAAATTGCCGACCTAGAAAATGTACAGAGAACTTTCACGGCGCGCATAACGGAGATAAAACACCTCAATTACTGGGAGCGCTTGAGGTTTCTAAACCTGTATTCCCTGGAACGCAGGAGGGAGAGATACATGATTATATACACCTGGAAAATCCTAGAGGGACTAGTACCGAACTTGCACACGAAAATCACTCACTACGAAAGCAAAAGACTTGGCAGACGATGCACCATCCCCCCAATGAAAAGCAGGGGTGTCACTAGCACGTTAAGAGACCATACAATAAGTGTCAGGGGCCCGAGACTGTTCAACTGCCTCCCAGCACACATAAGGGGGATTACCAACAGACCCCTGGCAGTCTTCAAGCTGGCACTGGACAAGCACCTAAAGTCAGTTCCTGATCAGCCGGGCCGTGGCTCGTACGTTGGTTTGCGTGCAGCCAGCAGCAACAGCCTGGTTGATCAGGCGCTGATCCACCAGGAGGCCTGGTCACAGACCGGGCCGCGGGGGCATTGACCCCCGAAACTCTCTCCAGGTAAACTCCAGGTAAACTGCTGTGATAAATGGTTTAAAACCGACAAGTTGAAGATTGAGACACTTCTGCAACGTATGGGAATCTTCAATAAAGAGTCCCATATGTTGCATAAGTGTCTCAATTTTCTACTACTACTGCTACTTCCTTCCCTGCTATCTTTGGCTCCTACCTTTTCTTTTGACTTTTTTTTTCTCTCTTCAATTTCTTGTCCCGCCAATCACTCTCCCTACTTCACACTACCGCTACTTCCACCACCTGCCTTACCTCTACTACTAGTAAGTTTATTCAGGTATACACAAATACAGTTACATAGATTATCATACATAGCAGCATATGTGTAGAGAACCTGGGATAACTCAAAAAAGTCAGACAGAGTGATTTATTTCCTCCCACCTCTCTTGACTCGTCCCTGCCAGCTTGCCTATAGTATATGCTGGTTCCTCTCCTTTCAGTTAGTTTGACTTTATAAATGGTCCAAGTCGGCCGAAACGTCGTCGTAAGCTCTTCTCTCCTATGTGTGGGTTATTTGTGAAGAAATATTCTCTGGCATCCCAGTGGTTCAGCTGTCTTTAGCTTTCAGCTTCGTTCCCAGGTTCCCGTTTTTCGCCATTCAGTCAACTTGTCTCTGTCCACCCTATCAGTTCCCTGAGCACTGTATTGTCTTCTTGTTTTCCCTGGTTCGTCTGTCCTCCAGTGTCATTAGATTTAATTCCATTATCTTCTCCTCGTAACTTATACCCCTTAGCTCTGGAACAAGCCTTGTTGCATACTTCTGCATTGTCTCCTGCTTCTTAACATGCTTTTTCAGATACAGGTTCCATATTAGTGCTGCATACTTCAAATGGGCCTGACGTATATTGTATAAAGGGCCCTGAATGACTTTTTTGTTGAGATTCGTGGTGTGTGTGTGTGTGTGTGTGTGTGTGTGTGTGTGTGTGTGTGTGTGTGTGTGTGTGTGTGTGTGTGTGTGTGTGTGTGTGTGTGTGTGTACTCACCAATTTGTGGTTGCAGGGGTTAATTCATAGCCCCTGGCGCCATGCGCACGTGCGTGCGTACGTGCGTCTGTGCATGAGTGTACCTATCTGTAAATGGTTGCAGAGATTGAGTCCCAGCTCTTGGCCCCTCCCCTTGCCCCTTGGCTGATTCACTCCCTTTTAGCCCTATCATACCTGTTTTTAAACTCTCTATTATCAGAACAAATTTCTTAAGATTTCTTTTAATTTTCATTACAGGTGACATAAATAAGGATTCTGGGGACATCTCCAGCAGCAAATGGTTGGCACCAAGTATTATTATCATACTAGTGTTGCTTCTGATCCTCATCCTAGTCCTCTGGTTTAGGAAGCTGCCAGGAAAGCGATGGAATAAAGTAATCTACCGTGCTTCATCAGGACACATATGCTTAGAATCTATCAACAGCAGGACTAACCCGAGCCACCTCTCTAACTCTGAGGATATGGGTGGCATCTCTTTAGAGGCGGCACCTCCTCCTGGGCATGTTCTGACACCCGTTTTACCCACAATGCGCCTTCCAGAACCCCTGCCACCCACTGTTTTACTCACGATGCGCCCTCCAGAACCCCTGCCACCCACTGTTTTACCCACGATGCGCCCTCCAGAACCCCTGCCACCCACTGTTTTACCCACGATGCGCCCTCCAGAACCCC
This sequence comes from Cherax quadricarinatus, assembly GCF_038502225.1. Taxonomy (NCBI): domain Eukaryota; kingdom Metazoa; phylum Arthropoda; class Malacostraca; order Decapoda; family Parastacidae; genus Cherax; species Cherax quadricarinatus. The sequence continues at coordinate 54,700,773 of NC_091302.1, read as the reverse complement.
TGCCACCCACTGTTTTACTCACGATGCGCCCTCCAGAACCCCTGCCACCCACTGTTTTACCCACGATGCGCCCTCCAGAACCCCTGCCACCCACTGTTTTACCCACGATGCGCCCCCGAGACCCCCTGCCACCCGCCATGGAAGAAAGCAAGTATGCCAAACTGATGGACGACAACCAGGAAGAACACTTATATTGTTACGTGGATTTGGAAGCTTTACAGAATGAACTTAAAAAAGAAAAGAAGACGTGTAAAAATAAAAGGGAAAAAGGAAAAAAGGAGTACACGAGAAACAAGGGAGATGGAGGCAATGAGGATGAAAATAATGAAGAAAGCAACAAGATGAACTTGTACCGCCACGATTCAGAAAATTCATGGTATGGTAAGTATAAGTGACAGCAGAACGAGAACTAGTCAACAACAAACGCTCGGAAAAATTAGCAACAAAAATCCAAAACAAAAGAAACAGTGCATTTTAGAAATATAAAGTAAATACAAATTTGAAAGTTAAGACTGGTGGAAGAGACTACACAGCACCGTGTCCTTTGCTGATGATACCAGAATTTGCATGACAGTATTATCCATCGAGGACACTGCAAATCTTCAAGCGGACATTACCCAAGAAAACAATATGAAGTTCAATGACAGTAAATTTCAATTACTCCGCTATGGAAAACTCAAGGAAATTAAAACTGTATCGGAGTATAAAACAAATTACTATCACAGAGTAAAGAGAAAAACTAATGTGAAAGACCTAGAAGTGGTAATGTCAGAGCATCTCACTTTCAAAGATCACAACAATGTGTCTACTACATCTGGTAAAAAAATGATTGGATAGATAATGAGAACATTCAAAATTAGAAATGCCAAGGCTGGAAAAATCTGCTCTAATCTCTAGGCTAGAGTTTTTCTGTACACTAACGGCGTCTTTCAAGGCAGGCGAAATTGCAGACCTGGAGAATATACAGAGAACTTTTACTGCATGCATAAGTACGATAAAGCACTTAAATTACTGGGAAAGGTTGAAGGACCTCGACCTGTACTCCTTGGAATGCAGACGAGAAAGATGCATGATAATATGCACTTGGAAAATCCTTTAAGGGCAAGTGCCAAAGCTACACCGAAATCACTCCCTACGAAAGCAGAAGACTCGGCAGGTGGTGCAACATACCCCCAGTGAAAAGCAGGGGCGCCAGAGTACGCTAAGGAGACAACACGATCAGTGCCAGGGGCCCAAGACTGTTCAACTACCTCCCAATACATTTTCAGCTGTTTTCAAGAGGGAGCTGGACAGACACCTGGGGCATCCAATGAATAATTAGTTACTTTACTAATTTTAAAGCCTTTCGATAAGACGAGGGTCATTAAGGGTTACATATCATCTGTACATCACTATTCAAGGATAATTTAACCCTTAATCATAGTGATTAGGGTTTACTCTGTTCACTCTTCCATGTGTATATACTGCTGCTCTCACTTCATATACATCAAGACAGATACTCAACATATATACAAACCTCAGACATCAGCTCCTCATGGGAAAATCCTTGATGCAATTAGTTTAACAGTTTTATCATGCACCCTAAACCCATCCTGTGGGCCATAGTCAAAATACAGAGGCACAGACTGTTCAACTGCCTCCCAGCACACATAAGAGGGATTACAAGTAGACCCCTGGACAGGCACCTAAAGTCAGTACCTGATCAGCCAGGCTGTGGTTCGTATGTTGGTTTACATAACCTGGAGTACCCTCCAGGTTACGTGCGGCCAACGGTAATAGCCTGATTGATCAGGCCCTGATCCACCATGAGGCCTAGTCACAGACTGGGCCGCGGGGGCGTTGACCCCCGAAACCCTCTCCAGGTATACATAATGGGTCCAGGGACTGGGCCTTAAAATTTTAAATATTAAGCAAGTTTAAATGGTATAACGCACTTACAAGTTTATGTTTTAAAAGTGATAATGAGTAATTAATGCAGACACGAATCCAGTCACAAATAAAACATGTAACTTGAATGTGGTTATATCTTATTTATAATAGCTAATATTTTAGCAAGGTATGAATATATTTAGAAAAGTTTAAGTTGTTATAAGTTATTTACAATATTAACTATAACAACCATACTAACACTATGCTTGTGGAAAATATATAGTATATTTTCCGAAAATAGTGTATTGGTATGTAAATTTATAAAATATATTGTATTTAATAAAAATTATGTTATAAAAAATGGGAAGCCTACGCAGACGAGACTCGCCATTGTGTTTTGAATGAGCCAAGAAAACGTTAGTGAAAATAAGAAGAATTTTCGTGCTCTAGAGGTTAAAATTGGGCTGACACCTCTCAAATAGGAGCCGAAATTGTTGGATGTGCATTCCTGCATAACTTGAGATATCAGGCGACTGGACAAGACAACTCCAGGAACCTCAGATAATTCTGTTAATGTTTAACTCTGGCCAGTGTTATTTTCATGTATAGACAGTGAGGTTTTCTGAGTATGATACACCTTGATCTCCAGTCAAATTGGTGAGTGATTTTAAGATATTCTCCTTCTGTTATGTAAATGTGTATATATAATCCTTTATTAATTTAATATACAGTCCACCAAATTTTATTTTTCAGAATTCTTGTTGATGTATCTTTCATTTGTAATTAATAGGTCTAGAGCAACTTGTAGATAAGACAGTTGTAGGTATCGAAGGGGGACATTTTTGCGACCTAGGTGTCCCAAATCCCTACTTGTCTATATAACTGATAAATAATAATTATCTTTGTTATCATTTACTGTTATGTACATAATGAGTTACATTCAGATGAATGCAATTTTCCACAATGCTAAATCATTTAACCAGTTTGAAACGACTTAAACCAGTGGTTCCCAAACTGGGGGTAAATTACCCCCTGGGGGTAATTTAACCATTTTTGGGGGGTACTGGAGGGGTGACAGAAAAAAAGTTATGAATTCTGAAAATCAAGAAAACAATGCGGTACCCGGTATGAGGATTATTGTTAACTTTGTCTTAGTATATAAAGTTGTAAAGTAAACCTATTATAAGTAAGTAATAAAGTTAAACCAAATAACAATAAACATCAAAAACTAATATACAGTATTAGAAAAGAAGAAATATATAGCTAAGTGTGTGGAAACCCAAAAGTATTTTGACAAGTATGCTTCAGGACAAAAGTCACTCAGTAGCCCCGATCGACCTGTCCAGTACACGTCACTCACTTCCTGAGGATGCCTCTATTTCACACTGTCAGTTTATCTGTGAGCATCAGCCGAGGTAGACATAAGCTGGTATGTATGTGTACTGCCCTGTGCAGTATATAGTTAGTATTTACCCACTGTTACTGTGAATTTGTAGCTATTATTAATTTTATATATAATGTATGTGTGGTTCTTACGTTTTCAATGGTTTTGCTAGGATTAGCAGAGTATGCGAGGCTGTATACGTTCACGTTTAGCCATATATATCAATAATAACAACATTTTGTGAAAGGGGTAACATGCTTTATGTGGCATGTTAAATTGGGTAACAAGCTGAAAAAGTTTGGGAACCACTGACTTAAACAATCCCCCCAAAATTACAATATCTTAATCAAATAAAACATTAATACATACATAAAATTATACTGTTGTATCATTGTAAATTGCACTAATTATAATGCTGTTATTTGTTATGTGCTGCATCACTACTATAAATCTTTCTGGCTACTTGACTGTAGTAATAAGGTAAAATAATCATTAAAATTTACCACTTTAACCTGTCTAGTTTTAAGTAGTGTGTAAGTATTAGTCTGCCAGAAATGTCCCGGCATGTTAGTCACTTTCTTTGTAGTTGTAAAGTAAAAGGACACAAGTGCAACTAATGTGACATTTATTGTGGCAACGTTTCGCTCTCCAGGAGTTTTATCAAGCCATTACAAACAATACATGGACACAGAGGGTATATAAAGGCTCAGAGTGAGGTGAATACTAGTGAGGTACCATTTCGATGTTCACTAGTGGTAGTAGTAGTAGTAGTAGTAGTAGTGGTAGTGACTACTACTACTACTACCACTAGTGAACATCGAAATGGTACCTCACTAGTATTCACCTCACTCTGAGCCTTTATATACCCTCTGTGTCCATGTATTGTTTGTAATGGCTTGATAAAGCTCCTGGAGAGCGAAACGTTGCCACAATAAATGTCACATTAGTTGCACTTGTGTCCTTTTACTTTACATATTGTCGGTAATTCTACCAACTTTATTACATTCTTTGTAGTTAACAACACTTTATTAAATGTAATCACATTGTAACCTTTGCAGAGAAATTTGTTTGTATATGTAAAATAAGAGAATATTTTCATTATGGCCGGTAGTATACAATAAAGTTATCCAAATATGACACATGTGTTTTATTAATCAACTTGCTTCACACGGTCAAGTCCGGGTTCAGTTCCTGGCGAGGGTAGAAACACTGGGTGTGTTTCCTTACGCTGGTTGTCTATGTTCACCAATCAGTAAAATGGGTACCTAGGTGTTAGTGGACTGGTGTGGGTCACATCCTGGGACAAAAACCAAAATTCTCAGCATAACAAGCGGCTTTCTGTACAGTAGTGTCACTGATGTCATCTATGATCTGTATACCTTGTATATGTACTTGTAGTAATAAGATATTATCTTAAGATATCCATCATCTCAGACTGGGCTCTGGACATGAACTCTACCTATTTATTTATGTCTACAATATATACAATATGTGCCCTCAGACCCAGTGTACAAATATATTATACTGTGTAAAATCATTCATACAATTCCTAAATAAAGCTTGTCTCATATTATTTAATAAAAGTATCACGTAATAGAAGTAAGTCATATTGCTTGACTTTTTTTTGTCTATCCTGGGTTAAATTCTTCTTAAATTACTATATAAAACCTATTCTTTCACAGTGGTTGTTTTGCATATTCTGATTCACCTGTTTACTGTGATCTTATTGCATAAAAACCTTTGTAAAAAAAATGAATTTAATATCTTTTTTATGCGCTCAATACCCATCTGTGGAAGCTAGTCAAGTATTAGAGAGATATATAATGGGTCCAGGAACTGGACCACAGATTTTATAGCTCAGTAAGTTACACAATTGTTCGCGGGCACGACCTACTTCCACATTGAACAAATGTGACACGACCTGTGACTGCTGCACCTCTCCTGCCATACGGTTTATAAGCTGCTTCTCCGGTGATATGCCGTATTCTATTCAAGATTGATGGACTGAACACATCGACTCAAGGTTGAGGGACTGATTACCTCATTCTCCTCCTGTTCTTCAAGTTTCTCCTACGTATGGACTGATGAAGCCACTGTGTGGCGAAACGTTTCCTCAATAAAGATACCCAAGAGTTGCATATGTGTCTAATTTATCAACATGTCGGTTCTCTGAACCATTCATCTACAAATATCGTGTACATGGCAGATGAGAGGGAGGGCCGGAGGGTGAACTCAGAATTGGTGGTTAACAAGGCTTTAGATCGACTTCGGGGGCTAAGAGCTGGGGATGTATCTTTGCAGCAGAGGACAGTAGTGGTTAATACACTTGTTTATAGTAAAGTATGGGGTGTGGCTGAGGTGTACCCTTTAAGAGATGTGGATATTCAGGAACTGCAGAGAAGGGTCTTACGTTATGTTTAGGGTTTCGGGAGGGCTTGGTTAAGACGGGAGGTTGTCATGACCCATGTTCGCCGTGGGGGTTTAGGTCTCCTGGCTTTGGGGCCACGGGTGAAGGCCCTCTATGTTAAGCAGCGGTTCCTCAGGGCGGGCGGTGAGAAGGGCATCCGGGTGGGTCGGGTAATGATAGAAATGCGTAAATGGTGGAGCGGCAGGGGATTAATCGAGTGTGAGGACATGCTACGTTTGTTATTAAAGTTGAGAAATGCATAACGGATTCGGGTGGGGCAAATGGTCAGCATATGTTGTCGTAGGGAAATTGTACAGGGATTGTCTGTTTTTCCGCTGTATAATTGGGGGGAAATATGGGACGGATTTTGTAAACTTAAGTTGGCACCAAGGGTTCGTGAATTAACCATACCCCCGGCCGGGATTGAACCCGCGGTCATAGAGTCTCAAAACTCCAGCCCGTCGCGTTAGCCACTAGACCAGGTAGCCACAATAAGATTTATCCAACTAGGTATATTTCTACACCATAGGAAAGTTAGCACAGGCACCTCTGTGACCACAAATGCAAGTTTTTACAGACGAATCTCCTCTTCAAGGGGGGCTCCTTGGCATGGTGAAGAGGCTCTTGGTCTGAGGAATTAGCCCTGTCGGTCTTCTTCCTTAGACCGAACCTAATTACCCCCCATTCTCCCCTCCCCTACGGCTTTCACTGAGACCCACATAAAGGATCACTTGGACAACGAAGTATGGATCCCAGGTTACAACCTATACAGATGTGACAGAGTGAACAGGCAAAAGGGGGGGGTTGGCCTGTACATTGCAGAGTCACTTGTTTGCACAGAACTGCTTAATGCCTCAAATGACGTAGTGGAAGTTTTAGCAGTAAAGGTCGAGAACCAAAACCTAGTCATTGTGGTAGTCTACAAGCCTCCGGATGCAACATCCCAGCAATTCCAGGAACAGCTGTTAAAAATTGACCACTGTCTGGAAAATCTTCCAGCTCCTGCACCCAACATCTTGCTCCTGGGGGATTTCAACTTAAGGCACCTAAAATGGAGGAATATAGCAAATAATATTGTTGCAGTAATAACACCAGGAGGCAGCTCTGATGAAAACTCACACTCACACGAGCTTTTAAATCTCTGCACAAAATTCAATTTAAACCAGCAAATAATAGAGCCTACAAGACTGGAGAATACACTAGACCTCATCTTCACTAACAATGATGATCTGATAAGAAATGTCACCATATCAAAAACAATATACTCAGATCACAACATAATTGAGGTTCAGACATGTATGCATGGAGCCCCAGACCGACAAAATGAGACTAGTCACGAGGGAGCATTCACCAAATTCAACTTCAATAACAAAAACATAAAGTGGGACCAAGTAAACCAAGTCCTAACCGATATAAGCTGGGAAGATATACTAAGCAACACAGACCCAAACTTATGCCTAGAACAGATTAACTCGGTGGCACTCGATGTATGCACAAGGCTTATTCCTCTAAGAAAAAGGAGGAGTAGATGTAAAATAGAAAGAGACAGGCGCTCCCTTTACAGGCGACGGAAAAGAATAACAGAGCGGCTAAAAGAGGTCAATATATCTGAAATGCGCAGGGAGACACTGGTCAGAGAAATAGCAAGCATCGAACTTAAGCTAAAAGAATCCTTTAGGAGTCAGGAATCGCGGGAAGAACTAAAAGCCATAAATGAAATCGAAAGAAACCCAAAGTATTTCTTCTCCTATGCCAAATCAAAATCGAGAACAACGTCCAGTATTGGGCCCCTACTTAAACAAGATGGGTCCTACACAGATGACAGCAAGGAAATGAGTGAGCTACTCAAGTCCCAATATGACTCAGTTTTTAGCAAGCCGCTAACCAGACTGAGAGTCGAAGACCAAAATGAATTTTTTATGAGAGAGCCACAAAATTTGACTAACACAAGCCTATCCGATGTTATCCTGACGCCAAATGACTTCGAACAGGCGATAAATGACATGCCCATGCACTCTGCCCCAGGGCCAGACTCATGGAACTCTGTGTTCATCAAGAACTGCAAGAAGCCCCTATCACGAGCCTTTTCCATCCTATGGAGAGGGAGCATGGACACGGGGGTCGTCCCTCAGTTACTAAAAACAACAGACATAGCCCCACTCCACAAAGGGGGCAGTAAAGCAACAGCAAAGAACTACAGACCAATAGCACTAACATCCCATATCATAAAAATCTTTGAAAGGGTCCTAAGAAGCAAGATCACCACCCATCTAGAAACCCATCAGTTACACAACCCAGGGCAACATGGGTTTAGAACAGGTCGCTCCTGTCTGTCTCAACTACTGGATCACTACGACAAGGTCCTAAATGCACTAGAAGACAAAAAGAATGCAGATGTAATATATACAGACTTTGCAAAAGCCTTCGACAAGTGTGACCATGGCGTAATAGCGCACAAAATGCGCGCTAAAGGAATAACAGGAAAAGTCGGTCGATGGATCTATAATTTCCTCACTAACAGAACACAGAGAGTAGTCGTCAACAGAGTAAAGTCCGAGGCAGCTACGGTGAAAAGCTCTGTCCCACAAGGCACAGTACTAGCTCCCATCTTGTTCCTCATCCTCATATCCGACATAGACAAGGATGTCAGCCACAGCACCGTGTCTTCCTTTGCAGATGACACCCGAATCTGCATGACAGTGTCTTCCATTGCAGACACTGAAAGGCTCCAGGCGGACATCAACCAAATCTTTCAGTGGGCTGCAGAAAACAATATGAAGTTCAACGATGAGAAATTTCAATTACTCAGATATGGTAAACATGAGGAAATTAAATCTTCATCAGAGTACAAAACAAATTCTGGCCACAAAATAGAGCGAAACACCAACGTCAAAGACCTAGGAGTGATTATGTCGGAGGATCTCACCTTCAAGGACCATAACATTGTATCAATCGCATCTGCTAGAAAAATGACAGGATGGATAATGAGAACCTTCAAAACTAGGGAGGCCAAGCCCATGATGACACTCTTCAGGTCACTTGTTCTATCTAGGCTGGAATATTGCTGCACTCTAACAGCACCTTTCAAGGCAGGTGAAATTGCCGACCTAGAAAATGTACAGAGAACTTTCACGGCGCGCATAACGGAGATAAAACACCTCAATTACTGGGAGCGCTTGAGGTTTCTAAACCTGTATTCCCTGGAACGCAGGAGGGAGAGATACATGATTATATACACCTGGAAAATCCTAGAGGGACTAGTACCAAACTTGCACACGAAAATCACTCACTACGAAAGCAAAAGACTTGGCAGACGATGCACCATCCCCCCAATGAAAAGCAGGGGTGTCACTAGCACGTTAAGAGACCATACAATAAGTGTCAGGGGCCCGAGACTGTTCAACTGCCTCCCAGCACACATAAGGGGGATTACCAACAGACCCCTGGCAGTCTTCAAGCTGGCACTGGACAAGCAACTAAAGTCAGTTCCTGATCAGCCGGGCTGTGGCTCATACGTTGGTTTGCGTGCAGCCAGCAGCAACAGCCTGGTTGATCAGGCGCTGATCCACCAGGAGGCCTGGTCACAGACCGGGCCGCGGGGGCGTTGACCCCCGAAACTCTCTCCAGGTAAACTCCAGGTAAACATCCTCCCCATCCTCCCCTTTTTCCATTCCTCCTCCTCCTCCTCACCCCTCCCTTTTGCCCTTCCTCTTTTTAGCCTTCGTGATTTCTCCCACAGGCGCGCTAGTTCCTAGGTAGGGGAAAGGACACCGGGGTCCATCCCATTCCGTTGAGGTTTCTTGGCGGTGGCGTAGTTTGCCGTGGAATCTGGATTGCCTAGGGATGTCCCAATCCCTCTCCGGTATCCCGGAGTAGCTTTGGGTGTCTTTTGGGCGACGGGTGTATCTCTGGAAGCCACCTTTCGGATTCCGGGGGTGGTGGCTGAAGGAGGTATGCTTTGTGGCGGATATCCGGCCGCCCTCTCTTTTATCCACCGAGGTAGCTCGGCAGATGTGAGGTTGCTATCCCAGATTGCTGGTTTACTGGCATGAAGGGTAGGGTATGGCACGGGTTCCATGCTGCATCTGCGCTACTAGCGGTGTCGAGTCCTCTTGGGCGTGGAGGGGGATTTCCAGCCCTTTCATTCCTCCTGGGAACTATTCCTCCCCGCTCCCCCCTTTTTTATTCTTTTTTTTATTTTTATTTTCTTTTCTTCTTTCTTTTTTTTTCTTAAAAACAAAAAGCAAAGGAGTAACCTAACCATGGCAGCCCTAGTCCATGAAACCACTACCCCCGGGCCCCTTCTTGATACCGCACCCCATTCTGACCCTGCCTTGTGTTTAGACCACTCTTCGGACACTCCTGATGCCCCTGTACCTCTTGCTGGTGCTGTTTCCTCACCCGCTTCAGGTACCGGGGCTTCGACTGACTCCTTCGATTTGTCTGAACTCCGCTCTCCTTTGACTATGCTTCCGGCTTCTCCCTCTACGGTACGGCAATTTTCGAATCGCCCACCCATTTCCTGCCGGACCAACTCCGGTCCTACTCCTAAACGCCAACGTCAATCTCCTGATGATGCTCCGTCGTTACCTTCCCATTCTACTCGGAAACGACCGACACGTCAAGCACTCCCTCTCCACGCTCAGTTTCGGACCACACAATGGACTAAATTCTTTACTTTAAGACCAACTTCTTCTTCTGCCTACCTTTCTGACCATAGTATTGCCAAAGCGCTCCTGCGTCATGTTGGCAGAGATATTTCATTTCACGCTCTCAAGAGCGGTACGCGCATCGTCACTGTCCAGAATGCTACCCAAGCTCATGATCTTTCTCTCCTTTCGAATATCGATACTACTCCTATCACTATTGAAAAACATCTTTCTCTCAATTCTTGTAGTGGTACTGTCATTCTGCCCCATACCATAGTCCAACAGAATTTCCAGTCATGTGGCAATGACATTTTTGAACAGCTGGAACTCCAGGATCTCCCAATCCTCAAAGTAGACACTTATGTCCTTCCTGCCCGGGGGCGGAGACGTTACCCTTGCAATGTGGCTCGTTTAACTTTTGACAGCCGAGAACTCCCGTCCTCTGTATATGTCGCGGGACATCGGTTACAAGTTCGAAAGGTGATACCTACACCGCAACAATGTAGAAATTGCTGCCGTTTTGGTCACCCAGCGAAATATTGCAGATCTATGGCCGAATGCCCAGTCTGTGGTGCCGACGACCATTCTAATACATCTTGCAGTCAACCTCCATCTTGCCTTAATTGTAATGAAGCTCACCCTTCGTACTCCCGCCGTTGCCAGGTCTACTTAAATGAACGTGAAATCCGTTGCCTCAAAGAGGCAGAAGGTCTCCCTTATGCTATGGCAGTTACTCATCTCCGCCTCCAAGGGAGACTACCCCATGTTTCTTATTCTCGTGTTTCCAAACGTCCCCCCACTTCTGGGGTCCCATCTTCTGCAGCCTCCTCTGTTGTTACCCCTCCCATAGCCACTACGGCATCTAATCCTTTTGCTGTCCTTGGCTCTGACGTCCCGACTACAACTCAGTCTGTTCTCACATCTTCGCGTCCTTCCTCACAAGCCCCAGTATCGACAAGACCTCGTACGACACCTAATACCAATCGCCCCTCTACTCAGAAGTCCAAAAAATCCACATTGCTCAAATCTTCTTTGCCCCTTCCTTCCCTTCTTCCACCTCCACACTTTACCTTTCCAGTCTCTGTACCTAGTTCTTCCCCTCTCTCTGGCTCTATTACAAGTGTGGAGATTCACCCTCCTCCTCGTACTATGCCTTCCACCCCCGTCCCCTCCCAAGTTTCTCCCTCTTCTGTCACCTCCCAGGTTTCTACCTCTTCTGTCCCCCCCCACACTTCATCTCCAGTCCCTTACACTTTTCCCTCCCCCTCTACTTTGGTACAGTCCATTACTGTCCCAATCTTTACTCACCCTCCTCCTCCTATCTCCAATATGGTTTCCCATACATCTTTGAATTCAGAAACACTTGAAGCCATTTCAGAATATATTGCAGAGACTAAACCTTCAATGGACACTGATTCACTTCCTGTTCCTTCTCTTCCCTCTCCTCCATCTTCACAACCCCATTCTTCGCAATGCTCTGTTCCTTCGCTACTTGAACATCTTCCAATGCCACCACACGTTGACTTTTCTAACCCCTCTAGTCCGTAGGTGCCTTTACCTACAGATTCCTGATATTTTCTTCATCGCCAATCATGGCCTATTTACAGTGGAATATCCGCGGCCTCAGGGGTAATCGGGGTGAGCTTCAGATGTTGCTTTCCAGGTTTTCCCCTGTTGGTGCTTGCTTACAAGAACCAAAATTACACTCGGCTGTTTTCCAACCTATCTCAGGCTATAATTTATTGTATTCTTCGGATCCTTTCTCAGATGGGACCTTTAATGAAAGTGCCCTTCTTCTACGCAATGATATTCCGTACTGTCAACTATTTGTCCATACCTCGCTGCATTACACTGCAGCCCGTATCCACTTGAATAAGTGGTTTACAATATGTTCTTTATATCTCTCTCCTTCTCGAGCATTTTCTATCCCAGACTTTGCCTTTCTTGTTTCATCCTTACCACCACCACTTCTGTTACTTGGTGATTTTAATGCCCACCATTTCCTCTGGGGGGGGTCTCATTGTGACTCACGTGGCATTCAGTTGGAGGCTTTTCTTGCCTCTCACCCCCTCCATGTTTTAAATACGGGTACTCCCACCCATTTTGATCCTCGTACTCATACTCTCTCTTGCATCGATCTATCAGTCTGCTCTTCCTCCACTGCACTAGACTTCACCTGGTCTGTTCTACCAGACTTACATGACAGCGATCATTTTCCGATCATTCTTACTTCTCCTTCCTATTCACCACCTTTCCGTAGCCCTCGCTGGCAATTTGATCGGGCAAATTGGGATCTTTACTCACACCTCACTGCTTTTAGTGAGGTTCCTTCTTCATCCTCCATTGATGAGCTCCTACACATCTTCTCGACATCAGTTTATACCGCAGCTTCTCATTCTATACCCCAAACCTCAGGCAGGCATTCTCAGAAGTGCGTGCCTTGGTGGTCTCCTGCTTGTGCTCGTGCAGTACGTTTGAAACGTGCTGCATGGGGCAGGTACCGGTACAATAGAACCGCTGAGAGACTTGTTGATTTTAAGCAGAAGCGTGCGATCGCTCGCCGTGTCATCCGTGAAGCTAAACGCACTTGTTGGCGAGACTATGTTTCCACCATCACCTCTGCTTCTTCTATGAGTGCAGTCTGGAAAAAAGTGAGGAAATTGAGTGGTAAATACTCTCCTGACCCGGCTCCTGTTCTACGGGTCACTGGTGTTGATATAGCAAACCCTCTCGACGTTGCCATTGAACTTGGCACACATCTGGTCCGTATTTCCCGAGGGCTCCATCTATGCCCCTCGTTTCTTTCCTCAAAGTCTGCCAGAGAGTTAGTACCCTTGGACTTTTCTTCTCTCGGAGAAGAACAGTATAATGTGCCTTTTACACTTCAAGAACTGGAGGCAACGCTCTCAGCTTGCCGATCATCGGCAGCTGGGCCTGATGACATTCATATTCGTATGTTACAACATTTACATCGGTCAGCCCTTGTAGTCCTCTTACACCTCTTCAATCTTATTTGGGCACAAGGAGTTCTTCCCCAGCTGTGGAAATCTGCCATTGTTCTCCCTTTCCGCAAACCGGGTACTACAGGACATGATGCCTCCCACTATCGCCCCATCGCTCTTACAAGTGCAGTTTGCAAAGTGATGGAACGCCTCGTAAATCGACGTTTAATGTGGTATTTAGAGACTCACAACAGTCTCTCCGCTAGTCAATATGGCTTTCGTAAGGGTCGTTCTACCATAGACCCCTTACTACGCTTGGATACGTATGTTCGTAATGCCTTTGCGAATAATCACTCAGTTATTGCCATATTTTTTGACCTTGAGAAGGCATATGACACAACTTGGAGGTATAATATTTTGGCCCAGGCCCATTCCTTAGGCCTCCGAGGCAATCTACCATCCTTCCTTAAGAACTTTTTAACTGACAGACATTTCCGTGTTCGAGTCAATAATGTTCTTTCCCCGGACTTCGTCCAAGCTGAAGGTGTCCCTCAGGGATGTGTTCTAAGCACAACACTTTTTCTCCTTGCTATAAATGATTTGGCCTCTGTTCTTCCACCCAATATTTGGTCATCACTCTATGTTGATGACTTCGCTATTGCTTGTGCAGGCGCTGACTGTCACCTTATTGCAGTTTCTCTCCAGCATGCGGTCGACCGTGTTTCCACTTGGGCCACCACACATGGGTTTAAATTTTCAAGTACCAAAACTCACCAAATTACTTTCACTAGACGCTCTGTTATCTCCGATCATCCTTTGTATCTCTATGGCTCCCGTATCCCCGAACGTGATACAGTCAGGTTTCTAGGCCTTCTCTTTGACCGTCGGTTAACCTGGAAACCTCACATTACCTCTCTGAAGGCAACTTGTCACAGCCGGCTAAACCTTCTTAAAACCCTTGCTCATCTTTCCTGGGGAGCTGATCGTCGAACTCTGCTTCGCCTACATTCAGCCCTCGTTTTATCGAAACTCGATTATGGTGACCAGATTTATTCCGCGGCCTCTCCTGCTACTCTCTCTAGCCTTAACTCTATCCATCACCAAGGCTTACGTTTGTGCCTTGGTGCTTTTCGCTCTTCCCCTGTTGAGAGCCTCTATACAGAAGCAAATGTTCCATCCTTGTCTGATCGCCGTGATGCCCATTGCCTTCGTTACTATGTACGCTCTCACGATCTACACAATCCTTCCATTTATAGAATGGTCACCGATATTAGTAGACATTCTTTATTCGTTCGCCGCCCCTGTTTGCTCCGTCCCTTTTCTCTTCGCCTACTTTCACTCTTGTCTTCCCTTCAGTTACCACCTTTATATGTTCATGTAGCATCTCACTTTTCCCTACCCCCCTGGGAAGTTCCAGCTGTTCGGGTCTGTTCTTTCTCACTCCCTTGCTCGAAAGCTCAACTGCCTACGGTAGCTTCCCGCTCCCTTTTTCTTGATCACTTCCACTCCCATTCTCATGCCACCGCTGTGTACACAGATGGCTCTAAGTCTTCAGACGGCGTCGGATTCGCAGCAGTGTTTCCAGACAGCGTCGTACGAGGGCATTTACTATCTTCAGCTAGCATTTTTACTGCTGAACTGTATGCCATTCTTGCAGCACTTATTCGTATCGCATCTATGCCTGTGTCATCATTTGTAGTAGTCTCAGACTCCCTTAGTGCTCTACAGGCTATACGAAAATTTGATACATCTCATCCCCTAGTTCTCCGTATCCAACTTTGGCTACGCCGTATCTCTACCAAACATAAAGATATTGTTTTTTGTTGGGTCCCTGGTCATGTCGACGTACAGGGCAATGAACAGGCAGACACTGCTGCGCGGTCAGCAGTATATGACCTACCAATTTCCTATCGAGGTGTTCCATTTCTGGACTATTTTGCTGCAATAGCTACCCACCTTCGCACCCGTTGGCAACAACGTTGGTCAACTCTGCTCGGTAACAAACTTCATTCTATTAAACCGAGCATAGGTTACTGGCCGTCTTCTTGTCATCAGTGCCGAGGTTGGGAGACCACTCTCTCCCGCCTTCGCATTGGCCACACTCGTCTTACTCATGGGTATCTCATGGAGAGGCACCCTGTTCCTCTCTGTGAGCAGTGTCAAGTTCCAGTATCGATTATCCACATTCTGTTAGACTGCCCTCTCTATCAACGAGCACGCAGAATTTACCTCCAACGTCGTCTTCGTTCTCCTACTCTCTCTTTACCTTCCCTTCTTGCTGATGGACCCTCCTTTAATCCTGACTCTCTCATTGACTTCTTGACAACGACTGATTTACTCCACAAACTCTGATGATACTTTTCGCACTCCCCTCAGCCCTTTCTGGTTCAGTCTCTTGCTGCCCTTTACCCTTTCACCATCCACTGCCCCGCTGTTATCCGTAACATGTTGCTCATCCATCTCCCTTTTGCCACCTGATGCCCTCGCTTCCTTCCTGCCCTGCAGCGCTGTATAGTCCTTGTGGCTTAGCGCTTCTTTTTGATTATAATAATAATAATAATACAGACGAATCTCCAGCTAGCGTGGCCGTGACGAACTCTAGCTCAAGTCCCTTCACTGCCGTCAACATGACTCAAGAAATCGTAATGACACGATTGCTTTGCAATCGTGTCATTACGATTTCTTGAGTCGGGTTCGTGAATTGGTCTACAGATTTGTCATGGGGATTTTAGCATCAAAATCGGTCTTAAATAGGATGGGTTTGGTAAGGGAGGCGGATTGCTTACGTTGCGGTCTCGAAGAAACAGCTTTTCAGGGGACATCTAACGTCAACACATGAACTTTTTTATTTTTCGTTCGATTTCTTTCATTTTTTTTTTGTACGTAAAGAAGCACCTTTCAATAGTAATGTGACCAAGTTTCAATAAGATAACTCAAAAAACAACTGAGAAAAAAATGATTTACTAATAATCATACATATTGAACAGTAACTTCGTAATGGGACTTGGAGAAGCTGTTTTGGCATTATCTAAGCATAAAACAATGCTAAACTGTATTTCTAGTGTTTAGCCTTTCTGTAATTTATCCTTTCTTCATTCTTAAAAAAAATAAATTTTGTATGGTTTTGACTTTCAGCCAAATATCTGACTTTTGCCCTCACAAAAATAAAAAACAAATTATGATATCTCAAAAAGCAAACCATTAGCTTGTAAAACAATCTTTCCTTTATGTTCTCTGTGAATTTCATTACATTCCTGCTATTATTAACGAATTTCGTGGCTCATATATGTGAATAACTTACTTCCGAGATAATCCGCGAAACAGCCGGACCACCGATTTTTTTTTTTTCGAGAAAATAACATTTTTCTCAGTCTTATACTGCATTACGAGTGTATATCATAGTTACCAATGTTCGTTTTCTTTAATATAAGGACCCTGGAGGTGAAAGAAAGAGAATGGAAGCCCCTCTCTGAGAATGGGAATCTATTATTCCCGATGGAGCGCTCTGAGAATATGCCATATAGTATTCATTCTGGAGTATTTACCATATTTATTTGTTATTTATATTGTTTATTATGTCATATTAGATCAATTGTGATAGATAAATAAGCCGTAGAAGCTATAATAGCGTTATATTGAGCCATATTCCCCGGCCACCCCGAGACTGGAATTTTCCATGACGTCAGCAAAATGGTGTCGGGAGGTTCCTGGTTGGTTGGAACTCTACGTATAAGTCCCACCCACTGTATTATGATGCCAAATCGTCAATTATTATCTTAGAAAAAATAATACAATAAATACACGAAAAAAAACGGAAAAAAAAATTGACGACAGGTGAGCACACCTGCCGCGGGTGGTGACGTAACCCTAGGTGTTTTAAATGACCATAATTCCTTGTAGGAATGTCGTAGAACAATGATTCTGGTACCATTGTGTTGCCAGAGAGTTAAGCTATTTTTCTATAAGATTAACTCAATTTGTGAATTTTTTTTCGACAATTTTTCGTTCGCGCTGAGTAGATGCTGATTACCCCTTCATGCTGTCTACTTTTGTGATACTTTGGACGAAGTTCGTTCGTGGGTGGGGCGGGTTTTCGAGTTTCTTAGTGGGGGAACTATCTCAACCTTACGAGCCTTAACACCATGTTTCAAGTTCAAGAGTCATGTGGGTTTCTGATAGTAAAGGACCCCAATGGAAATAAGTCACTCTGTCTGACTTTTTTGTGTTATCCTAGGTTCTCTACACATATGCTGCTATGTATGATAATTCTATGTAACTGTATTTGTGTATACCTGAATAAACTTACTTACTTACTTACTTACTTACTTATAACCATAGTACTAGTGAGTGTGTAATGTATTAGTTTATATGATATTGTTTTTGTATATAAAATTTTTATGTATACATAGTACCAATGAATGCGCAATGCATTAGTTTATAGGACATTATTTTGTATATAAAATTTCATACACAATATGAATAAGACTGTCAGGTTTGGTTATATATTTATTTGGTGTTTAAGGTATGTTCCGGTAGTTCTTTGTTTAGTTATATATATTGTTGTTGCTTTACATAAAGTTTTCACGGTTCTTGGTTTAAAATCAATTTTGTATACCACACATGTATACTGTGTTTTAAGTCAATTATGTATAACATACATGTATACTGTGTTTTTTAAATAAAAATATATAAAAAAATTAATTTACACTGATGGTAATAAACTATTTACATGTTTATATCTAGTTCCAATTCGTAATGGGTTATTTATTCAGACATAGATTCACAAATATATTACAGAGCACCTTATATCTGATTTAAATTAAGGGTAAGCTTAATCTAAGTGGTAATGCGTTATTTATACCTGGAGTTTACCTGGAGAGAGTTCCGGGGGTCAACGCCCCCGCGGCCCGGTCTGAGACCAGGCCTCCTGGTGGATCAGAGCCTGATCAACCAGGCTGTTGCTGCTGGCTGCACGCAAACCAACATACGAGCCACAGCCCGGCTGATCCGGAACTGACTTTAGGTGCTTGTCCAGTGCCAGCTTGAAGACTGCCAGGGGTCTGTTGGTAATCCCCCTTATGTGTGCTGGAAGGCAGTGGGTAGTCAGTGTATTTTTACTAAATGGTTGGCAAGATACCACTCTGGATAAAATATTTTGACATGTCTTGAACATCTTTAAGTGAATTGTCTCTTAATTCATTAATTTAAGTAAGTAAGTAAGTAAGTTTATTCAGGTATACACAAATACAGTTACATAGAATTAACATACATAGCAGCATATGTGTAGAGAACCTGGGATAACCCAAAAAAGTCAGACAGGGTGACTTATTTCCATTGGGGTCCTTTTACCTTATTATTATAATATGAAGGTTATAATATTTTCTTATTATTCTACAATGAAGATAACATCTTATTATCATACTAAAAAGACTATCTACTACACGAGAGTCATTAAAACTATCTACAATACGAGGGTTATTACTAGGAATAAGGTGAAATTACACGTGTTTGCTAAAAAAAAAATAATTTCCCTCCCTTTCTGTAGTTACATTCATCAGGCACCTTTTGGCACTCTTCTTGAACTGGTTTATGCTATGACTGGCTTTGACATGTGCAGGCACTCTGTTCCATTCCTTCATTGCTGTACAATAAAAGGTGTTTGAAGCCTGGCCACTGACTGTGGGTACTACAAAGTTGTGCTCTCTCCCCCTAGTACTATGATTGCTTTGGTTCCCAACCTTGACAAAATTGACAGCAAGATATTCTGGACATTGTGAGCAATTTTATAAACATGATTTAGCTTCAGTTGTTTTACTCTGTCTTCAACATTCAGCATATCCAACTGCTGTAATTCATCCTGGCCTACATGTTCTCTTGGTCCCAGCCCCAGGATGAATCTTACGATTTTGTTCTGGGTGATTTGCAGTCTATCTTTCAGTTTTTTTGTCAAGGCAGAGTACCAAGAAGAGCAAGCGTAATCCATATGGCATTGTATAAGGGCTAGACATAGGGTCCTGCGAGCCTCAGTAGGTAGACACTGTGCTTGTCTATACAGGCATTCGCTTTCTTTACTACACTGTTCCCCATCAATTCTCCTGACATGCATGGGTCAAAGGGGATTCCCAAATATTTTACTGATGAATTTGATCGCATTCCAGCACATAATGACGCAACGAGTGATAATTGTTCATCTGGTAAAGTTTACATTTTAGTTATAAGCACATGAACTGGTAGTGATGATAGAACCTGCCAGATATATTGCCAACCCAGCCAGAGCTGGATGCTAACTTTGATGCAATATACATATATGGCTCCTCATACATGATATAATGATAGATGGACAGAATGGTGTCAGTCTTCCTCTGTCTCAAGTCAATGAAGTTATTTTCACACAGTTGCTCTCAAACTGGGTAGCCCAAAATTGTAATTTACCCCCTCCTTGCAGACATGTCTTTGCTAATTCATCAGTTCTATCAGGCATCTCAACACCAATGTGAGATGGAATCCACAAATACATTTTTTTTTTTATTTTTTTTATGCGGTTCAAAATAATGTAGTTTGCTTGTAATAAAACATTAGTAGGCACAAAAGAAAGCTACTACTATGCAATACATGTCGTGCAGACTAAATATAATGTTTAAAAGTTACTGAAGATTTAGACATAGACTATTAAGTAGAATTTCTTACAGAGTTAAGAAGAGTCATATGTACACTACACCAGTCATACCATACTTGTGTCTGGCTTCTGACAACCATCCCATAATTGACACTCATGGAGTTAATAATATATTTATGGAGTTACTTTAATATGTTTATAATGCATCCCATACCCATATTTTTAGATTATTATATATGAGAACAAAGTCGAAATTTTTAGAGGACCCTAACATATGCCCTGTGTCATATAACTCAAATTATTTTAATTTACTGAGTTATCCTGGGTCAATACACACATACATCACCACATAAAAAGTTGTAAAAAATCTAAACTTGTACAATGAACCGACATAATAAAAAAAAATCATAATGTAGTATTGTAAGTGTTCAGCAGGTGGCAGTGTTGTTGTAGTGTTGTGATTGCTGGCTCAGCTGTCACCTTCATATATACCCTCACTACCTCCATACACTCGTCAGTACCTCACTACCATCTACCTTCCTGCCCACTCAACACCATGTAGTGCCCACTACCCAAGAATTGAGGGAGATTTGCCTCTTTTGTGGGTCAAGGCTGAGAATGACTTGGGTGTGTTGACGTGTGTTGTGTGCGTGGCTGTCTACACCAGCAAGTTGACACCATTTTTCCTAGTTTATTGCCTAAACCCAACCTCTCTTACCAGTTATTAATACAACGTATAACCTAGAAGATTGTTGAGAGTTAGCAGGTAACCCGAGGAGTGTTCTAACTTACAATTATTGTAGGGGGAAGGTGATATTGCTGGAGTTATTGTAGAGGGAAGGTGATATTGCTGGAGTTATTGTAGGGGGAAGGTGATATTGCTGGAGTTATTGTAGGGGGAAGGTGATATTGCTGGAGTTATTGTAGGGGGAAGGTGATATTGCTGGAGTTATTGTAGAGGGAAGGTGATATTGCTGGAGTTATTGTAGGGGGAAGGTGATATTGCTGGAGTTATTGTAGGGGGAAGGTGATATTGCTGGAGTTATTGTAGGGGGAAGGTGATATTGCTGGAGTTATTGTAGAGGGAAGGTGATATTGCTGGAGTTATTGTAGGGGGAAGGTGATATTGCTGGAGTTATTGTAGGGGGAAGGTGATATTGCTGGAGTTATTGTAGGGGGAAGGTGATATTGCTGGAGTTATTGTAGGGGGAAGGTGATATTGCTGGAGTTATTGTAGGGGGAAGGTGATATTGCTGGAGTTATTGTAGGGGGAAGGTGATATTGCTGGAGTTATTGTAGGGGGAAGGTGATATTGCTGGAGTTATTGTAGGGGGAAGGTGATATTGCTGGAGTTATTGTAGAGGGAAGGTGATATTGCTGGAGTTATTGTAGGGGGAAGGTGATATTGCTGGAGTTATTGTAGGGGGAAGGTGATATTGCTGGAGTTATTGTAGGGGGAAGGTGATATTGCTGGAGTTATTGTAGGGGGAAGGTGATATTGCTGGAGTTATTGTAGGGGGAAGGTGATATTGCTGGAGTTATTGTAGGGGGAAGGTGATATTGCTGGAGTTATTGTAGGGGGAAGGTGATATTGCTGGAGTTATTGTAGAGGGGGTGATATTGCTGGAGTATGATATTGCTGGAGTTATTGTAGGGGGAAGGTGATATTGCTGGAGTTATTGTAGGGGGAAGGTGATATTGCTGGAGTTATTGTAGGGGGAAGGTGATATTGCTGGAGTTATTGTATGATATTGCTGGAGTTATTGTAGGGGGGAAGGTGATATTGCTGGAGTTATTGTAGGGGGGAAGGTGATATTGCTGGAGTTATTGTAGGGGGGAAGGTGATATTGCTGGAGTTATTGTAGGGGGGAAGGTGATATTGCTGGAGTTATTGTAGGGGGGAAGGTGATATTGCTGGAGTTATTGTAGGGGGGAAGGTGATATTGCTGGAGTTATTGTAGGGGGGAAGGTGATATTGCTGGAGTTATTGTAGGGGGGAAGGTGATATTGCTGGAGTTATTGTAGGGGGGAAGGTGATATTGCTGGAGTTATTGTAGGGGGGAAGGTGATATTGCTGGAGTTATTGTAGGGGGGAAGGTGATATTGCTGGAGTTATTGTAGGGGGAAGGTGATATTGCTGGAGTTATTGTAGGGGGAAGGTGATATTGCTGGAGTTATTGTAGGGGGGAAGGTGATATTGCTGGAGTTATTGTAGGGGGGAAGGTGATATTGCTGGACTTATTGTAGGGGGGAAGGTGATATTGCTGGAGTTATTGTAGGGGGGAAGGTGATATTGCTGGAGTTATTGTAGGGGGGAAGGTGATATTGCTGGAGTTATTGTAGGGGGGAAGGTGATATTGCTGGAGTTATTGTAGGGGGGAAGGTGATATTGCTGGAGTTATTGTAGGGGGGAAGGTGATATTGCTGGAGTTATTTTTTTTATATTTTTATTTAAAAAACACAGTATACATGTATGTTATACATAATTGATTTTAAAACAAGAACCGTGAAAACTTTATGTAAGACAACAACAATTAATGTAACTAAACAGAGAACTACCGGAACATACCTTAAACACCAAATAAATATATAACCAAACCTGACAGTCTTATTCATATTGTGTATGAAATTTTATATACAAATGAATGTCATATAAACTAATGCATTGCACATTCAATGGTACTATGGATATATAAAAATTTATATACAAAAACAATATCATAGAAACTAATATATTGTACACTCAATGGTACTATGGTTATATAAAATAACTATCAGAAACTTACATGACTCTTGAAATTGAAACATGGTGTTCTTTTTTCTGGTTTTGCATGTATTGAAAAAGGAATCAAAATATACAAAAACCCTTTAATAATTAACATAAGACTTTTACAGATCTAACATGTATGATTACATACAAGGAAATACTAAGACACCTAATACCCCGACCAACCCCATATTTAGTTTCTCAAACTAATTATAAACCCACAAAAATATACCTTACTTGTATACAGTGATATTAGTAAAGGTGCTTAATTGAACATCAGCTGACTATATGCACCATAAATGATAAAAAAAAATACATGTGATATCACTGGGTGTCAG
Source organism: Cherax quadricarinatus (assembly GCF_038502225.1). NCBI lineage: Eukaryota > Metazoa > Arthropoda > Malacostraca > Decapoda > Parastacidae > Cherax > Cherax quadricarinatus. Next base: position 54,677,801 of record NC_091302.1, on the reverse strand, counting down.
AACAATATATCCCACAAAAGCTGCTGCCCAAGGAACTTAAATGCCCAAAGATTACAATATAGGACATTATACATCTCAACCCCCCCCCTCACATAGGTGACCTCTACTACCTATTCAAACAATCTTAGGCCAATGAAACTTTTTGCCCTTCATCAAAAGTTTACAACTATCACCAAAGGTCTGCTTATGAACATTCCCCTTAAAGGGCAGTATAACATGTACTTTTAGCGGTGATATCAGCGAGGCTTCTGCTTACAAATAACTAAACAAAACCTAACGGGAATCCCAGGAAAGACCCAGCATACTTCACCAAGCCCCGGCCGTAGTCGGGAACCGGTTCAGCCTTGCAGAGGCTGGAACATGTACTGAAATATTGCTTTTTATCTGTATTATCAAGATGCATGACCATATTAGGATTAATCCAAGATCTCAGTTCCACACAACGCCACAACCATACACACACAGACGCACGGAACCATTCATAATACATACACGTCACTCCCCAAAACCCGCCCTCTACCCTGAAGTCCCGAACCCACCGTTTGGTGCTACCACGGGGGGGAGTCCAGCCCCCTGTTGCCTTACCCCACCCCCAGTTGCAGCAACCTTTGAACAGTAAGACTTCGATAGTTTGCAGGAAAACTATTATCCCAACTTCTACCATATATGAGTTTATTTCTGCAATACGTTCTGTAGATACCTGCCGCAATTGCCCTGATCCTAACTGTTCTCCCGGTTTCCCGAATACCCCATGATATATAAAGAAAATCAGCCACCACGTACATTATTGCTCTTCGTACCTCACTTGATACTCCGCTAACGTCTAATGTTAAGGCTCGTAAGGTTGAGATAGTTCCCCCACTAAGAAAATCTAAAACCCGCCCCAACCACGAATGAACTTCGTCCAAGGTATCACAAAAGTAGACTGCACGAAAAGCTGTTTCTTCGAGACCGCAACGTAAGCAATCCGCCTCCCTTACCAAACCCATCCTATTTAAGACCGATTTTGATGCTAAAATCCCCATGACAAACCTGTAGACCAATTCACGAACCCTTGGTGCCAACTTAAGTTTGCAAAATCCGTCCCATATTTCCCCCCAATTATACAGCGGAAAAACAGACAATCCCTGTACAATTTCCCTACGACAACATATGCTGACCATTTGCCCTACCTGAATCCATTGCGCATTTCTCAACTTTAATAACAAACGTAGCATGTCCTCACACTCGATTAATCCCCTGCCGCTCCACCATTTACGCATGTCGATCATTACCCGACCCACCCAGATGCCCTTCTCACCGCCCGCCCTGAGGAACCGCTGCTTAACATAGAGGGCCTTCACCCGTGGCCCCAAAGCCAGGAGACCTAAACCCCCACGGCGAACATGGGTCATGACAACCTCCCTGCTTAACCGAGCCCTCCCGAAACCCCAGACATAACGTAAGACCTTTCTCTGCAGTTCCTGAATATCCACATCTCTTAAAGGGTACACCTCAGCCACACCCTATACTTTACTATAAACAAGTGTATTAACCACTACTGTCCTCTTTTGCAAAGATACATCCCTAGCTCTTGGCCCCCGAAGTCGATCTAAAGCCTTATTAACCACCAATTCTGAGTTCACCCTTCGGCCCTCCCTCTCATCTGCCATGTACACGATACCACATATTCTAAGTTGCACCACAACTGACCACCCATACCTTTTGCCCAACCCTCCCCCCCACCCATGTACCCACCTCCAATAATTTCGATTTTGCTTTATTGATGCACATGCCAGACTCTGTCCCAAAAAACTCAACCATCCATCCCACAATCCGCAAATCCTCCTCCCCTTTTAACAAAATCGTGGTATCATCTACGTACCCGACCACACTCGCTGCATGGTCACTGCTCCGCGTCCCACGCCTCGAACCACCATCCACCAGCTCATAAAAGGGGTTTTGCTTACAAGCAAAAAGCAGCTGGGAGAGGGGGCACCCTTGCCTCAAACCCCGTTCCATACGGACCGGCTGCCCCAATTTACCGTTTACCTGTACGCGTATCATAGCCGAGACATACAAGGTATCAACCCATCTTACAATCTCGTCTCCAAAACCCTGCTTCAATAAAATAAGCCTCAATAAATCTCTATCAACACAGTCGTAAGCATTTTGCCAGTCAAACCCGAGGACACCCCCCCCTTGACATTCCTCCAAAAATTCCCTAATACGTGCATGCCCGTCCCTCATGCTCCTACCTGGTATGCCTAGCTGTCCCTCGTGATTAACCAATCCCATAACCTTCCTCATTCTATTTCCTAAAACTTTTGCAAAGATTTTATAGTCCGAGCACATAAGAGATATAGCTCTATATGCACTCAGACCCCTCCCCCCTCCCTTTTTGGGCACCAACACAACTACCCCCGTACTTTGCGACATACCTAACCTCCCCTCCGCGAGCATGCAATTCAGTACATCAACCAAACAATGCTTTATACTTCCCCAATGCGCCCTATAAAAATCATTCGAAATGCCATCTATACCTGGTGCCTTTCCTTTACTCATACTAAAAATCGCCTCCTCTACCTCCTCCACTCGAATTCTACCTACTAGTACCGTTCTATCCCTGTCACTTACAACTTTTCTGAAATCCCTCCCCACCAGGCCACCCGCATGGACCCCCCCTACTCCCCGCAGTAGCTTTTCCCCAAACCATAGATCAGCATAAAAACTCATGCTGTCTGTGGTGAGGAGTACTTGACCCGGCAGGTAACCACCCAAACCCGTGCATACTTCCAATTGCAATAGGGACGTTGCCTGTTGTCTGACCCTGAACTTGCGCAAGACACAACCGGAAGGTTTGTCGCCCCAGAGCACTTCTTCCATACCTGCTCTGACTCGAACCGCATTAAAACGTTCATTGTGAATATCTGCAAGTCGACTACGAAGATGTTCAATGTCGTCATACCTACTACTTCCACCCTCCACATAGTCATCATTAAGCTGCGCCTCCAAATAGTTTTGTAGCCCAAACCTCCACCTTGCTTCCTCCTTTCCCCGCTTCTTATAATATCGCGCTATTCCGGGTTTGGCACGTGTTTCCCACCATTCCAACAAACATTCATCTGCCCTCCACATTTCCCAAATATTTTTCCACCAATCCTGAAAAGCGGACCCATCCCCTTCCCCCTCCAAGAGCCGCCCATTCAGTTTCCAATACCCTGAATAAACCCTGATCATTCCATCCCAGTCCAAGTCCGCTAGCACTGCACGGTGATCAGAAAACCCCAGATCAAGGGTCTGCACGTGCCCAACTCGAATTCCTTGTGTTGCATAAATCCTACCCAGTCGGGCCGCGTAACCTCTGCGCACAAGCGTATGTTTCACCCCCCACCCACCCCTCCCCACTACATCATAAACCCCTACATCCCCCAGCAGATTTCTTAGGACAGGTAGAACGCACTCCGCCCCCCTTGGCTCAACATCCCTATGGCGGATAATGCAATTCCAATCCCCACATAAGACCGAAATTAAAGGTAAACCCCGGATGTGAAACGTTAAAGCCTCCCTCACAAAGTCTATTTTAACTTTAGAGTTACTGTCTGCTGGCATATAAACTCCGATAAAACAAACTCTAACCCCACCCCAATACCCATCCACCCTTACCACCCTTCCATCTCCCCCCTCCTCCCATCCCAAGATGCTCCAAGGGCTGGACTCCTTCACCGCTATAGCCACCCCTCCCTTTAATTTTAAAGAATTACTCGCATACATTCAGTAGCCTTTCAACCATAACTCTCTACCAAATTTATAATTATGTTCTTGCATAAAACATACATCCACATCGTAACGATGCAAAAACCACTCCATCCACACTTTTTTAACTTCAGTCCTTAAGCCATTGGCATTAATAGTAACACACTTGAATTTACAAAAAAGGTGGTTTACCTCTGTTTTTGGGTCTTTCCTGTTCCCACTCGCACATTAGACTGCCCATCTTTGTCATTCGGCTTCTCGAGACCCCCCCCTCCCCCGCACTCTACCCTTATGCTGGGACCTTGAAACTATCCCTTCTGTGACAGGCGGCTCAGCCACTTTCGCCCACGATTTCCTCCCTGGGCGCTGTCCTGGTGTCAAGACATCGTCCATATCCGACGCTCCCGCCGAACGTTTGCGGGAGCTGCCATCCACATGCATCTCCTCGCTGGACGAAGCCTCCTGGTGAACCTCCACCACCACCTCATGCGTCCGTATGAACGTGGTTTTGTCCTGCATTTCCATGTTTGGGGATTCCTCAGTCGTTAACTCACGACACGCCGTCGAAACAACAGGACCATGTTCTGTTCCATCTAGAAGGTCCTGCAACACGTCTTCCAGCAACTTATCCTGTGGCAAAACCTCAGGCCCCACAGGATCCACTGTAAGCGTGGGCACGGTCAATGCATCCACAGACAGGGTGGCACACATCGTAGACTGCGTGTCCTCCTGTTGCATCTCATCACTCCATAGCTTGGGAACTTGCCCAGCCGAGGTACCAGGCTCAGTCACGAAAACCTCAGCCCGTAGGCCCACAGGTGACTGGTCCCGGGGGTGGCCAACCAGTCGACGGGGGCACTGGGTAGCCATATGCTCAAAAAGTTGCATAGTCTGCAAGTCTTCCTTTGGCCTTGTGTGAATGCAACACAGACCGTGTTAACTCTCCTGCCTTGTCGGTCCGCCATCTTGTGACTTGTAGTGGTCTGTGAAAACTGCACAGAAATCAGTTGAATCAGGAGCTACTGCGCAGCCTGTCCGCACGGCCCAATAGCGATGTGAACAATTACTGGAGTTATTGTAGGGGGAAGGTGATATTGCTGGAGTTATTGTAGGGGGAAGGTGATATTGTTGGAGTTATTGCAGGGGGAAGGTAATATTACTGGAGTTATTGTAGGGGGAAGGTGATATTGCTGGAGTTATTGTAGGGGGAAGGTGATATTGCTGGAGTTATTGTAGAGGGAAGGTGATATTGCTGGAGTTATTGTAGAGGGACGGTGATATTGCTGGAGAGTTATTGTAGAGGGACGGTGATATTGCTGGAGAGTTATTGTAGAGGGAAGGTGATATTGCTGGAGAGTTATTGTAGAGGGAAGGTGATATTGCTGGAGAGTTATTGTAGAGGGAAGGTGATATTGCTGGAGAGTTATTGTAGAGGGAAGGTGATATTGCTGGAGAGTTATTGTAGAGGGAAGGTGATATTGCTGGAGAGTTATTGTAGAGGGAAGGTGATATTGCTGGAGTTATTGTAGGGGGAAGGTGATATTGCTTGAGTTATTGTAAGGGTAAGGTGATATTGCTGGAGAGTTATTGTAGGGGGGGAAGGTGATATTGCTGGAGTTATTGTAGAGGGAAGGTGATATTGCTGGAGTTATTGTAGAGGGAAGGTGATATTGCTGGAGTTATTGTAGGGGGAAGGTGATATTGCTGGAGTTATTGTAGAGGGAAGGTGATATTGCTGGAGTTATTGTAGGGGGAAGGTGATATTGCTGGTGTTATTGTAGGGGGAAGGTGACATTGCTGGAGTTATTGTAGAGGGAAGGTGATATTGCTGGAGAGTTATTGTAGAGGGAAGGTGATATTGCTGGAGAGTTATTGTAGGGGGGGAACGTGATATTGCTGGAGTTATTGTAGAGGGAAGGTGATATTGCTGGAGTTATTGTAGGGGGAAGGTGATATTGCTGGAGTTATTGTAGGGGGGAAGGTGATATTGCTGGACAGTTATTGTAGGGGGGAAGGTGATATTGCTGGACAATTATTGTAGGGGGGAAGGTGATATTGCTGGAGAGTTATTGTAGAGGGAAGGTGATATTGCTGGAGAGTTATTGTAGAGGGAAGGTGATATTGCTGGAGAGTTATTGTAGGGGGAAGGTGATATTGCTGGAGTTTTATTATAGGGGGAAGGTGATCTTGCTGAAATTACTGTAGGTAAATGTTTTAGGGATCGAGATGAATTATTGTGATTATTATGCAAAATATAAAATAATTCACTGGATTCATTTTGTATACTTGTGCTTACTATAATAATACATGGATATCTGCATATACAGCAACGTGCATGTGCAGCTATAGGCATGCATAGCTGCATGCGTAGCTGCGTGCACATCTCCATGCGTAGCTGCGTGCACATCTCCATGCGTAGCTGCGTGCACATCTCCATGCGTAGCTGCGTGCACATCTCCATGCGTAGCTGCGTGCACATCTCCATGCGTAGCTGCGTGCACATCTCCATGCGTAGCTGCGTGCACATCTCCATGCGTAGCTGCGTGCACATCTCCATGCGTAGCTGCATGCACATCTCCATGCGTAGCTGCGTGCACATCTCCATGCGTAGCTGCGTGCACATCTCCATGCGTAGCTGCGTGCACATCTCCATGCGTAGCTGCGTGCACATCTCCATGCGTAGCTGCGTGCACATCTCCATGCGTAGCTGCGTGCACATCTCCATGCGTAGCTGCGTGCACATCTCCATGCGTAGCTGCGTGCACATCTCCATGCGTAGCTGCGTGCACATCTCCATGCGTAGCTGCGTGCACATCTCCATGCGTAGCTGCGTGCACATCTCCATGCGTAGCTGCGTGCACATCTCCATGCGTAGCTGCGTGCACATCTCCATGCGTAGCTGCGTGCACATCTCCATGCGTAGCTGCGTGCACATCTCCATGCGTAGCTGCGTGCACATCTCCATGCGTAGCTGCGTGCACATCTCCATGCGTAGCTGCGTGCACATCTCCATGCGTAGCTGCGTGCACATCTCCATGCGTAGCTGCGTGCACATCTCCATGCGTAGCTGCGTGCACATCTCCATGCGTAGCTGCGTGCACATCTCCATGTGTAGCTGCGTGCACATCTCCATGCGTAGCTGCGTGCACATCTCCATGCGTAGCTGCGTGCACATCTCCATGCGTAGCTGCGTGCACATCTCCTTGCGTAGCTGCGTGCACATCTCCTTGCGTAGCTGCGTGCACATCTCCATGCGTAGCTGCGTGCACATCTCCATGCGTAGCTGCGTGCACATCTCCATGCGTAGCTGCGTGCACATCTCCATGCGTAGCTGCGTGCACATCTCCATGCGTAGCTGCGTGCACATCTCCATGCGTAGCTGCGTGCACATCTCCATGCGTAGCTGCGTGCACATCTCCATGCGTACCTGCGTGCACATCTCCATGCGTAGCTGCGTGCACATCTCCATGCATGTATAGCTTCTGAAGCAGAGGCATAGTCATTGGCCTCCACTTCAGAATAGATATTAAAGCCAGCAAATAAAGCCCCTTAAATTACATCAGTATAATGACTGTCTTTGCAAACATGCAAGGTCTAAAGCCGTCAACAAACAAAAAAATCCCTTACATCAAGGGACTGCTCACGGAGTCGAATGCAATGTTTGCAGCTTTCACAGAGACCCACATAAAGGATCATTTTGACAACAAAATATGGATCCCAGGTTATAACCTATTCAGATGCGTCAGACTAAACAGGCAACAAGAGGAAAGGTCCCCCTCAAGGGAGGTTCCTTGACACTGGTGAGGGGCTCTTGATCTAGGGTATTGGATATATGTTCCGGTTCCCTGAATACCTTACATCCCCCCCCCACATGAGATGTATAATCCTATGGGTTTAGCGCTCCCCATGATTATAATAATAGCAAATGGGGGGGGGGGGTTGTATGCCAGTCTCTCATTTGCTCAGAACTACTAAACACCTCAAATGATGTAGTTGAAGTTTTGGCAGTAAAGATTGAAAACCAAAACCTTGTCATTGTGGTTGTATACAAGCTTCTGGATGAAACTTCTCAGCAATTCCAGGAGGACTTCACGAAGCTGGGTACCAGACGAAAGAAATAGCGGAGAATGTAGTGTGTGTGAGCGTTCAGTGAGGAACTGGGTGCAGCGTTTCAAGGTTGATGGTGGTGTTGAGTTAGCATCTGCCAAACCTCGGCCTGGCCCCTCCAAGAAGATGTCTGTTCATACCTTAACTGTGTTAAAGAAGCAGTTACTCTCTAACTGCTTCTTTAACACAGTTAAGGTATGAACAGATGTCTTCTTGGAGGGGCCAGGCTGAGGTTCGGCAGACGGTAACTTGACACTGCCACCAGCCTTTAAATGCTACACCCAGTTTCTCACTGAACGCTCACACACACAAACATTCTCCTCTGTTTCTTTCGTCTGGTGCACAGCTTTGTGAAGCCCTATAATTTGAGCTATAGTGTCAAGTGTTAAAGACTTCCTTTTAACCATAATCCAAGATGTATAGCCACAAAACCAAAGGAAACGCTGGACAAAAGAAGGGACGGATGAGACAAAAGTGCAACACTTCCTCTCACCACGGCAGCCATGCGAGCAATGAGAAGTCACTGTGAAGTGTGGTGGCAGGTTGTGACATCATGCTAATGGCTGCTACCCGACAGAATGCACTGACGAAAAAAGATCCCCCTGTATGGTAGGCCTTTGATTTTCATTATGCCGTGGTGCTCACCTGGCATAATGCTGTGATGAGCACTGTAATTACTGTCTTTGCAGTGTCACTCAGATATGACAGTTTAGATGTCACTCCAAACAACCAATATCCCAAACCCCTACTTTAAAGTGCAGGCATTATACTTTTCACCTCTGTGACTCTAGCTTGGCTAACATGCTCACATATACCTGCTTTATGTTCAAAGCCTTTGCAAACAAAACCTCTTATAGCCCCTCCCTCCATCCTTTTCTAGGATGACCCTACCCCTCCTCCCCTCCACTGCAGATTTCTACACCCTCCAAGTCATCCTATTTCACTTCATTCTCTTTAAATGATTAAACCACCTCAACAACCCCTCCTCAGCCCTCTGAATTATGCTTTTATTAACCCTTAAACGGTCCAAACGTATATATACGTTCACTCGCGTAGCACCCCAAATTTTTTGAGGAAAAAAGAAATCTTTTCTTTTAAAAGGAAAAAAGAGCATATGGTACCCAGGCATCCCCAATTATTTTAATATGGAACACAGTGAGTGCACACACCCATTCTCTCATGTCTAGGTGACTCAGGCTTAGTGGCAATGTTGAATGAATGACAAAGAAAACGTATATATACGTTTGGGGCGCTACGCGCGTGAACGTATATATACGTTTGGACCGTTTAAGGGTTAATACCAAACCACCACCTAATTTCCACTAAAATTCATCTGCATAATATTTACACTACACATTGCCCTTAGACATCTTTAGACATGACATCTCCACTACCTCTAGTCTCTTACTTGTTGCGGCATTTACAACCCATGCTTTACACCCATATAAGAATGTTGGTACCATTATACTCTTGTACATCCCCTTCTTTGCCTCCATGGATAACATTCTTTGTCTCCACAGATACCTCGATGCACCACCCACCCTTTTTTCTTCATCAGTTCTATGGGTTTTGTCCTTCATAAACCCAATGTGTATGTGTGCATATATACACAGCCTCTCCTCAATGATGGAGTTCAATTCAATTCAATTCAAGTTTATTCTCTATAATGGTTACAATGTGGGGTTTACAGGTTTTTGGGTATTTTGTGGTTTACACGTTTTAAAATACTAACATGGTCATAAGACCATGTCAGTCAATGAATTTGTCGCTAAGCAAGAATCGTACTATAATGGTAGTGGGTTTGTGTTAACCATCTTTGATATTATTGTAGTGTCACATCTGCACCATTTATAACATTTTTAGTATGTATATTTTTAAATGTTTATACAGTACAGCCTCTCCTCGCTTAGCGACGTATGTACTCATTTACTGACAACTTGGACTTACGAAGGGCTCTCTGACCAGTATGCATACCTAAATAATGTACATGTATATTAGAGCTGATTTCCTCTATTCTGTTTATTACGATATACAGTGAACCCTCGGTTATCGGCCGTAATCCATTCCAGAAGGTCGGGCTAAAACCGAAATATTTCCCCATAAGAATTAATATAAATCCAATTAATCCATTTCAGACATCCAAAAATATTAGCAAATAATGCATTTTTTAAAGATTAAGTACAGTGGACCCCCGCTTAACGATCACCTCCAAATGCGACCAATTATGTAAGTGTATTTATGTAAGTGCGTTTGTACGTGTATGTTTGGGGGTCTGAAATGGACTAATCTACTTCACAATATTCCTTATGGGAAAAAATTCGGTCAGTACTGGCACCTGAACATACTACTGGGATGAAAAAAGTTCGTTAACCGGGGGTCCACTGTATATAGTTTTACATTCAGAAAACGATGAGTACAGTGGAACCTCGGCTTACAAATTTAATCTGTTCTGTGACCTTGGTCATATCTTGATTTGTTCGTATGCCGAGTCAGTTTTCCTCATTTAAATTAATTGAAATGACATTAATCCATTCCAGCGGAATTCCTGCTCTTAGGAGGCACAACAAAATACTTCATTATGATGCTGATATCAACTCTACATCTTATTTATATATCACAATTCATCTAATTTCACCATCACTCAAGGAATGCACAATAGGTCCATCAGTGTTCAGCATTTCTTCGATATCAGCTTCCTGTAACTCCATTAGCACACAGTCAAGATGAGTAAATAGAACTGTTGACGCTTATTGCTTGGGTAGCGTTTATTCTGTTAGTAGGCTGGATTTGTGAAGGACCTGCCGAGTATGGGCCAACAGGCCTGCTGCAGTGTTCCTCCTTTTTTATGTTCTTATGTTGATGAGTGGAACAATCTGCCTAGTATGGTTATTGAGGCTGAAACTTTGGGTAGTCTCAAATTTGTTTTGGATAATTACACGAGTGAGAGTGGTTGGATGTGATTGGGACTTGCACATGAGTAAATAGAATTATCGAAGCTTATTGCTTGGGTAGCATTGAAAATTGAGTAGGACAAATATTCTGTTAGTGGGATGGATTGTGAAGGACCTGCCTAGTGTGGGCCAGCAGGCCTGCTTTGGTGTATTTATTATTACGTATATATTATAATAATTTATTATTATTATTATTTTAGGGAAGTGGAGCACAGATCCAATTCCCTTGATCAAGAGCCCCTCACCAAGGGACCTCCCTTGAGGGGGAAGTTTGCATCCTGAAATTTCTTTCATATCCAGAAGCAAAAAATCAATTGAGTGACTGTTCGTATCCTGAAAAATTCGCATGATGGGGCATTTGTAAGCCGAGGTTCCACTGTATATTCATTACTTACCTTAAAATATTTGTAGTCTTAATGTAGAGCAAGAGGTGAGTAGTATTTATTTATAGGAAGTCAGTGTAGGCAGCGGTAGATGTAGGTACAGTACACGTATGTAGCCCCCTTTGGGCTACACTACACAGCCATATTATTACCATGTTCACTGAGTTCAATCATTTCTAACAACTGCCTTTAGATGCCATCATAAACAAAGGGAGAAGTAATGAATAATTCATGCCGAGAATTGTAAACAAATGCATGTGAAGGGCGGTTACTGGGCGAGATGCCAGATTCAATTTTCTCTAATGCTGAATCAGAGAAAATGTAATGTTTGCTCTCCACTCAATAGCATATAAACATGCAATGTTTATATGCTGTGTGCTATTTAACGTGGTTTCTTTTATAATTTTGAAGAAAATATCATATATGGATTAATGAAAATGTCTATATTAACCTAAAATAAGACATTTAATTGCCCAAGAGTGATTATTATTAAACATACATCGCATATAAACATTGCTACACTCCCTGCCTTCCTGCTACACTCCCTGCATGCCTGCTACACTCCTTGCCTCTATGCCTGCCTGCCTCGAATTCTATCGTGTTTCTCACTTTCTTTACCAAAGGAACTTTACTAGGAACTTTCTTTGGGGCCATGGTTACTTATTTCACAGTTGCACTTAATCAATAATCACCAAAAACAATGGATTATAGTGAAATGTTTGGATGATTGAGCAGAAGCTTCCTCACTCGCCCAGACACACAGCCATGCTGACTCAGGAACAGGCAAGCTGCTTGTGGTGGATGCACCCAGTATGGCCTGTAAGTGAAATAACGGCCGATAACCGGAAGCCGAAAAACCAGCTGATAACCGAGTTGGCCGATAAGCAGAACTACCGATAATCTAGGGTCCACTGTACAGTACACTGCTGTATAAACATTTAAAAATATACCACAAATGTTATAAATGGTGCAGAAGTGACATTAAAACATTTTCAAAGATGGTTGACACAAACCCACTACCATTATAGTATGCTCCTCACTTAGCGATGAATTCGTTTACTGCCATGGTCTTAGGAATGGAACTCTGTTGTTAAGCGAGGTGAGGTTGTAGTGTACTGTATATTGTAATAAACAGAATAGAGGAATTCAGCTCTTAATATACATTATTTAGGTATGTATACTGGGCAGATAGCTTGTTGTAAGTCTGAGTCGTTGGTAAATTAGTACTTCACTAAGTAAGGAGAGGCTGTATATATCATACACATAGGTTTGCATGTGTCGTAGGAGGGGTTCTTGTAATATAAATTAGAGATGGAGTAATACACACCTGCTCGGCTCGGGGTTTGAGTAGAAATTGTGTCATTTGCCGGTACAACCTGTCTCACTGTTGCCTACACCATAACTGCCCCATTCCCATGGGTGGTGCTGGGGTATGAAGTTTCACAGGTCAGCATCACTGACATATAGTGACTCAGTCTTAACCATCGCATTCCTATGACACTACACGAGGTAATAGTATCATACTTAACGTAACATTGATGTGACATGTCCATGTATATAGGGGGAGGATTAAGAACCCCAGTGGAAATAAGCCACACTGATGACATCGCTTTATTGGATTTTCCTGGGTTACTGATTCTCCAGGTTAATAATCTGATGAAAATCTTCACACACACACACACACACACACACACACACACACACACACACACACACACACACACACACACACACACACACACACACACACACACACACACACACACACACACACACACACACACACACACACACACACACACACACACACACACACACACACACACACACACACACACACACTCACTCACTCACTCACACACACACACACACACACACACACACACACACACACACACACACACACACACACACACACACACACACACACACACACACACACACACACACACACACACACACACACACACACACACACACACACACACACACACACAACCACTCACACAGGTTGGTCAAGAAGTGGAATGATCTTAATGACAAAGTAGCAGATGGCTTCATACACATTAATGCACTCATTCTAGTTCAATTTTTTTTTAAACTGGTCGTTATCCACCAGTGTAGGGTACTCAAAGATGAAAGATACTATACATACCATATCACTCGTGCCAGAAGTTTGCATACCTTGATACACAGGGCCTCGCCCCATTTTCCCCAGCAATGTTACTGTACTCTGGCAGTTAGAATCAGGCATTTACCTGGAGTTTACCTGGAGAGAGTTCCAGGGGTCAACGCCCCCACGGCCCGGTCTGTGACCAGGCCTCCTGGTGGATCAGAGCCTGATCAACCAGGCTGTTACTGCTGGCTGCACGCAAACCAACGCACGAGCCACAGCCCGGCTGGTCAGGAACCGACTTTAGGTGCTTGTCCAGTGCCAGCTTGAAGACTGCCAGAGGTCTGTTGGTAATCCCCCTTACGTATGCTGGGAGGCAGTTGAACAGTGCTAGTGACACCCCTGCTTTTCATTGGGGGGATGTTGCATCGTCTGCCAAGTCTTTTGCTTTCGTAGTGAGTGATTTTCGTGTGCAAGTTCGGTACTAGTCCCTCTAGGATTTTCCAGGTGTGTATAATCATGTATCTCTCCCGCCTGCGTTCCAGGGAATACAGGTTCAGGAACCTCAAGCGCTCCCAGTAATTTAGGTGTTTTATCTCCGTTATGCGCGCCGTGAAGGTTCTCTGTACATTTTCTAGGTCAGCAATTTCACCTGCCTTGAAAGGTGCTGTTAGTGTGCAGCAATATTCCAGCCTAGATAGAACAAGTGACCTGAAGAGTGTCATCATGGGCTTGGCATCCCTCGTTTTGAAGGTTCTTATTATCCATCCTGTCATTTTTCTAGCAGATGCGATTGATACAATGTTATGGTCCTTGAAGGTGAGATCCTCTGACATGATCACTCCCAGGTCTTTGACATTGGTGTTTCACTCTATTTTGTGGCCAGAATTTGTTTTGTACTCTGATGAAGATTTGATTTCCATGTGTTTACCATATCTGAGTAATTGAAATTTCTCATCGTTGAACTTCATACTGTTTTCTGCAGCCCACTGAAAGATTTGGTTGATGTCCGCCTGGAGCCTTGCAGTGTCTGCGAGGGAAGACACTGTCATGCAGATTCTGGTGTCATCTGCAAAGGAAGACACGGTGCTGTGGCTGACATCCTTGTCTATGTCACATATGAGGATGAGGAACAAGATGGGAGCGAGTCCTTGCCTTGTGGAACAGCTTTTCACCATAGCTGCCTCGGGCTTTACTCTGTTGACTACTACTGTGTTCTGTTAGTGAGGAAATTATATATCCATCGACCGACTTTTCCTGTTATTCCTTTAGCACGCATTTTGTGCGCTATTACGCCATGGTCACACTTGTCGAAGGCTTTTGCAAAGTCTGTATATATTACATCTGCATTCTTTTTGTCTTCTAGTGCATCAAGGACCTTGTCGTAGTGATCCAATAGTTGAGACAGACAGGAGCGACCTGTTCTAAACCCATGTTGCCCTGGGTTGTGTAATTTATGTGTTTCTAGATGGGTGGTGATCTTGCTTCTTAGGACCCTTTCAAAGATTTTTATGATATGGGATGTTAGTGCTATCGGTCTGTAGTTCTTTGCTGTTGCTTTACTGCCCCCTTTGTGGAGTGGGGCTATGTCTGTTGTTTTTAGTAACTGTGGGACGACCCCTGTGTCCATGCTCCCTCTCCATAGGATGGTAAAAGCTCGTGATAGGGGCTTCTTGCAGTTCTTGATAAACATGGAGTTCCATGAGTCTGGCCCTGGGGCAGAGTGCATGGGCATGTCATTTATCACCTGTTCAAAGTCATTTGGCATCAGGATAACATCAGATAGGCAGATAATGCATGAATATTTCCTGAATGTGTATTTCATAAGTCCCTTAACAGTGGTGAGGCCTTTTGATGCAAAGAATTATATCTGCTCTCCACCTAATTACTTCAATCTTCAGGTGTTGTATTAACCTTTGTGATTAGAGATACAGTATCTTATGAATTTAATATTAATGGTAAATCATTGATGTTTTGAAATCATAAAGATGTTAACATTTATGGATCTTTTCAGATGGTGTCAGGGATAAGGGTGTATGTGGGACACCCAGAGAGATGAACAAATGTTATGGCCAGCAGGTGAGCACTGCACAATTCAACTTTTAGGAGCTGTAAGAATGGGTAATACATACTGCTAGGCATGTAACCTTTGATATTATATATTCATGCTTAATCAGACTTATTAGCATTTAAGAAATTTTGAGTTTCCCTTTGTAAATCATGTGGTAAATATGTGCAACAGTTTCACTTTAAGTGACACTGTTGCACAAATTATATACACAGTACTAGTAAAAACCTTGTTTTAATTCTGTTCATTTTTTCCTGAAGCTGCTCTAGAAGGAATTAGATTTATCCATACATATTTGTGTGTGTAAAGGTAGAAAGTTGAAAGTGAACATAGAAAAGAGTAAGGTGATGAGGGTATCAAATGATTTAGATAAAGATAAATTGGATATCAAATTGGGGAGGAGTAGTATGGAAGAAGTAAATGTTTTCAGATACTTGGGAGTTGACGTGTCGGCAGATGGATTTATGAAGGATGAGGTTAATCATAGAATTGATGAGGGAAAAAAGGTGAGTGGTATATGTGGTATATATTGAGGTATATGTGGAGACAGAAAACGTTATCTATGGAGGCAAAGAAGGGAATGTATGAAAGTATAGTAGTACCAACACTCTTATATGGGTGTGAAGCTTGGGTTGTGAATGCAGCAGCGAGGAGGCGGTTGGAGGCAGTGGAGATGTCCTGTCTAAGGGCAATGTGTGGTGTAAATGTTATGCAGAAAATTTGGAGTGTGGAAATTAGAAGAAGGTGTGGAGTTAATAAAAGTATTAGTCAGAGGTCTGAAGAGGGGTTGTTGAGGTGGTTTGGTCATTTATAGAGAATGGATCTTCATACGTATAAGCTTCTAAACTGTTGTGTTCTGAGCACCTCTGCAAAAACAGTGATTGTGTGAGTGAGGTGAAAGACTTGAATGATGATGAAAATGTTTTCTTTTTGGGTCACCCTGCCTCGGTGGGATACAGCCGACTTGTTAAAAAAAAAAATTAAAAATTAAATTGGGAATTACCAACAGGTCCCTAGATATTTTCAAGAGGAAACTTAAATTCCTCATGTTAGTTTTTCAGCCAGACTGTAGTTCATAAGTTGGACTGCTTTTAGCTATTATCAAAGTGTCCTTGGCCCTCTTCTCTTTCTCCTATTCATAAATGACCTACCAAATGCTTCACAATTACTCAAACCCACACTATTTGCAGATGACACTACATACGTCTTCTCTCACCCGAGCCCAGTGATGCTAGCCAATGCTGTAAATACCGAATTACAGAAAATGTCTACCTGGATGGGACTAACAAACTTACACTAAACATTGACAAAACCTACTTCATTCAGTTTGGTAACAGAGCTACAGATGTCCCTCTTAACTTAATGATAAACGGATCACCTATTACAAAGCTAACAGAGGGAAAATTCTTAGAAATCCACCTTGATAATACTTAAATTTCATACACATATACAACAAATTTCTAAGAAAATTTCCAAGACCGTAGGCATACTATCGAAGATATGGTACTATGTTCCACAGTCAGCCCTCCTGGCCCTATATCACTCTTATTTGCCCCTATCTTGCCTATGGAATTTGTGCATGGGGCTCAACAATAATTAACCATCTCAGACCACTAATTACCCAACAAAAGGCTGCAGTCAGAATGATAACAAATTCCCACTACAGGCAGCACACTCCACCAATATTCAAAACACTAAACCTACTCGCCATACAAAACATCCATACTTATTACTGCACCTATTACATACATAGAACACTTAACTCTGATATTAACCATTCCCTCAAACATCTCCTTGCCAACCTCAACAGTACACATGACCATAACACAAGGCACAGATCACTCTTTGATGTTCCTCGTGTCCATCTCACGCTGTGCAAAAACTCGATGCACATAAAAGGCCCTAAAATCTGGAATTCATTAACTGAAAATATAAAAGAAACACTACCTGTTTATAAATTCAAGTCTCTTCTCAAAGATCACTTACTCACCCAAAACCAAATAAATACTGAATAACTGAACCTTATAAATTGTATATCTTAAATGTTTCTCACAATTATATCGCATAAATGTTAAACCTGAGACCCAATCTAACTTTATTTTTTAAATACACTACCTAACAGAATACTCCATTCTACTGAATGTACAGCAATGCATGCAACCATATGACCTGTGTTTGTAATACTCATTTGTGCTTTATTGTTATCTGTTTACAATAATGTTTTATCACTGATTTCATCATTGCTTAGTTAATCTTAAGTTAATTTTAAGCCTGCCCGTAATGCTATGCATACAAGTGGCTTTGGCACGCTGCTCTTACCTGTATTTTTTGTACCTCTGTATGTATGTTCAAATTATTAAATAAATAAATAAAAATAAAAATCAGGCCATCCCCTGGGAGGCCTTGTCTGGGACTAGGCCATAGGGTCATTGAACCCCTGAGCACACACTGGATAATCTCTTCAGGTAGTCCATCTTGTTAGTACTGGTGGTACACTAGTTTATTTCAGCATTGCAGTAAGTCATTGGTTTTCTTGAATGTTTATTAATTACAACATCTGACAGAATAGAATGTCTAAGAGGGTATAGAAATTTAGGGTAGAAGGAAGGAGTGGTAGGGGTCATCCCACGATCAGGGTAAGTTGCAACATGATTTTTATGGCTTGATATGCTGTTGGAGTATGAGTAAGGTAACATTTACGAAAGGGCTCAGGGAAACCAGTTAACCAGACTCAAGTCCCGAAAGAGGGTCATCTGAGCTGTGAATTCAGTGGACTTTTGACAAGGCAGCCATTGAATAAATAATGGCGAGTGGTTTTTTTTTTTTCGGATGAGGTGGGGAGTCCCCCTACTTTTGTTGTATTTAAAAACAACTTTGTTTAGTATCCAGTACAAGAGCTCTAGCAACTGTTGTACTGTTATGTATGTTCTTGGATTCTTTACTTGCATTACTATATAATTAAAGTTTTCCTTCTGTCATTTTTGTAGTATTGTACAGTAGTTTATTTACAGAGAAAATACAGTACCCTGTAATTTAATAAAGCTTCACCATGTTTAAATCTTATTAGGTAGAAACAGAATAGTGTTAAATTTTTCAGTTTAATAACATTGAAAGTTAGAATAATCATACTGGTAAATAATTTATTTCAAGGAAGTTAATTACAGAGATACCACAGCTTTTAAAAATTAAGTTTTGCAGATTGTACTTATGTTTGTGAATTAGCAAATAACAGTGAAAGCAAAACATTTGTGTAGTTGAGTGATTATGGGATTATGATAAACTAAATTTATGGTTAATGAAAATAATCATTGGTGTTGTGCCCAGATACAGTATAAGAACTAAGCATTAAGCAGTATAATGCTAGTAGGCTTTGAGCTAATTGATGTTCATATTGCACAATAGCTGTTTAATATTTTAGATTTGTATTATTGTGTATATTCAATATATGATCAGGGCTGAAGTTCTCATTTCTTGATATAATAGGTTCTGTTTCTTATTTTTGATATATTCAGGGGGGTGATTGTGTAAATTGTGGAGTTAGCACATCTGCACTACGAAGTGAATTAGAGGTGCTGAAGCGACGCTTGCTGGATCGTGACGTAGCTATAGTACAACTGGAAGCGCAGATGGCACAAGACAGGCCTGATCATTACCCACAAGGTCAGGTGACTGTCCTGAGAGCACAGTGTGATCACTGGCAGGATAAATATGATAGGTAAGAATAACCTTATCTTGTTAATTAGGGGGAAACCCCTTTGTATTGAAAGCTCTTGATCCTCTCCACATACACAGATTATCTCTGTTTATGCTGATACTTGTCAAAGTCACTCAGATGTTTATTTCACACTTAATTCTTAAGACAACAATGACTACATTAAAGGCTTCAATAATGGTTTTGAAAAAATTTAATTTGATTTTTTTTTTTTTTCCACATTTATGTAGCTGATAGTGTAATCATAGAAATAAGGTTCATGCTCATGGTTTTTAATGTATTTATTACCACTTCCATCTCATTGTTTGATATGGTTTTTAATTCTCATAGTGCATTGCAAGATATCCACTTTTTTATTATTATTCCCATCCCTTTATGATTACCTACGTGTAGTTACAAGAATGTAATAATGTTGGTAGAATTACCGACAATATGTCAAGTAAAAGGACACAAGTGCAACTAATGTGACATTTTATTGTGGCAACGTTTCGCTCTCCAGGAGCTTTGTCAAGCCGTTACAAACAGTACACGGACACAGAGGGTATATATAGGCTCAGAGTGAGGTGCAATACTAGTGGTAGTAGTAATAGTGACATAAGTTGTAGTAGTAATACAATAGGGTAGAGCAATTAAGTCGTACATGAGTAAAAGGATATAAAAGCTATTACTTGGGTAACATAAAAATAGGTTAGACAAATATAGACTGGATAGAGAAGGCCTGTTTCAGTGTTCACTCTCTGTAATGTGCTTTGTGTAGTATTAACAGGAGAGACTATGTGATGGCAGGGTTTACTGTTTTCAGGAGGATTCTTGCTAAGACTTCAGAGATGGTGAAGCTGCCTTTGTTTTGTTTAATCCTATTCGAAACTGCGATTAGTGCTGACTCGAGGCACTTGCGTCTGCAGAAATTAGTTTCTTTGATCACTAATTGGGCGTCCCTGAATTTCATGAGATGATTGGAGGAATTTCGGTGTTGTACACAGGCGTTCAAGTTATCGTTCCTACATGCGTAAATGTGTTCATTGAGGCGGGTGTCGAGGTTTCTTGCTGTTTCACCTACATAAATCTTGTCGCAGCCTCCACAGGGTATAGTGTAAACTCCTGCATTGACTGGTTCGTGGTGCTTTGATTTTGTCCTGGTCAGATCCTTTATTGAAGTCAAGATACTAAGACCAAAAGAGGCATCATCATCGGGTTTTTCCTAAGAGCATACCGAATTTGTAGTCCTGAGTTTCTCGACGAGGAATGTACATACCTGAGTTACATTTTTCTTCCTTTTTCATCAAAGACTGCAAGAAAAGAGCTCTTCAGATCATTAATTCTCCACGCACCAGCACCACTCCTAACAAAGTTATAATTCTTCCCAACAGCCAGGTTGCACTGAACGTTTCTAAAGTAGTACTTTCACAAGCTAACACCAGAGTCGCCATCGCTTCCAGCACTTCAGTGAAGGATCTGACCAGGACAAAATCAAAGCACCACGAACCAGTCAATGCAGGAGTTTACACTATACCCTGTGGAGGCTGCAACAAGATTTATGTAGGTGAAACAGCAAGAAACCTCGACACCTGCCTCAATGAACACATTTACGCATGTAGGAACGATAACTTGAACAACGCCTGTGTACAACACCGAAATTCCTCCAATCATCTCGTGAAATTCAGGGACGCCCAATTAGTGATCAAAGAAACTAATTTCCGCAGACGCAAGTGCCTCGAGTCAGCACTAATCGCCGTTTCGAATACAACTAAACAAAACATAGGCAGCTTCACCATCTCTGAAGTCTTAGCAAGAATCCTCCTGAAAACAGTAAACCCTGCCATCACATAGTCTCTCCTGTTAATACTACACAAAGCACATTACAGAGAGTGAACACTGAAACAGGCCTTCTCTATCCAGTCTATATTTGTCTAACCTATTTTTATGTTATCCAAGTAATAGCTTTTATATTCTTTTACTCATGTATGAGTTAATTGCTCAACCCTATTGTATTACTACTACTACTACCACTAGTATTGCACCTCACTCTGAGCCTATATATACCCTCTGTGTCCATGTACTGTTTGTAACGGCTTGACAAAGCTCCTGGAGAGCGGAACGTTGCCACAATAAAATGTCACATTAGTTGCACTTCTGTCCTTTTACTTTACACAGTTACATGAATAGAGCTTTGCTCATGGTGTTGTACCCCAGTATTGAGATTCATATAATTTTTTTCAGTAGTTTATTACTCTGTAAAAAAATACTACCTAATATTCTTTCATCACTTTTTTTTTTTTTACCATTATGGCTCTCCTCTTCTTTGTTTATAGTATACTAATAAGTTATCTATCCATTTTTCTAGTATTCTTGTATGATGGATGCACATTTTCTCATAATGTACTTTTGTGGGCCTTGTGTATTAGACCGTGAAAGTAAATTTGTCTGCATCCCTTATGATTCTTGGTTAAAAATTTGCATCTACTATTTCAATTCACTAAAGGGAAAACAGCTGTCAAGAAAACAGACTTTATGTTCATTTCTAACATTTGTTGAGTTTGAAATGTTGTCATTGTGGTGCTATTAGTGTCATAAAAGTGAAATGAAGTGGCATAAAAGATTATTTTATGGTTTGATTAATTTGAGTCCTTTTCAATATTTTTTAAAATTAATAAGTCTTAATGGACTGACAGTAAAACATAATTACCTGTAATTTATTGCTGGATTAGTCATTTTAATTACTTTTAAAAAATTTTCATAGGTCTTGATTTATATAAGACTTGATTTGAATAGTGACTAGTTTTTGCACTGCTCAACCTGCTGCATTTGCAAGAAGCTGCGTACTAGATAGCTAATGAATAGATAGCTAAAAAGTATTTTTGTTAAATGGTAGATCAACTTTTATTACTTTGGATTGTTCAGTGAGTTACTGCACCACAAAACAATTTGTTTAATATTAGGTTCAGTGCTGTTGAAGTTCAGAAAATTATATTAGGTAAAAATAATTTGAATTTGTTGGTAATATTAGTATTAGAAAATACAGCACTAAAAACTTGACTATTTCTTTCTTTCCTAAATCAGATTAAAATGTCATTTCTCTTCATAAAACTGGTTGAAACGGTATAATTAGCAGCTCGTTATTAACCTACAGTTTAGAGCGGAAACCTTGTACAATGCTTGGGTCGACCCTGAACCATTATTATAATCATCAGATAATAGTCCAAGATGAACCCAAATATTATTTAAATTTTTTCTTTCCAAATTGTGGGTTAATGGTGAATTTTTCCAGTCACAGTATGTATTGTGACTTGTACTTCATCATAAGCATAATTTTCAAAGTAAATTAAATTTAGCCAGTCGTGACCAGGGCTTGGTTAAGTTTCCAGGTCTCATACCAGTTATGACCTTGAGAAAATTATTGGTGTCTGTAGATGTCTGGTAAATAATATGAATGAATATATGTCCTTTTGAAAAGTAATCTGTTTCTTCAATTTCATAGAGTTCAGATTAATAAATAATGATTATGTCACCAGGTTAACAGGATTTTAAAGGTAAGGTTTGCTATTACCTCCTTCCTCTATTTGTTTTTGTATTTACCCCATTTTTCTAAATTAGGATTTTAATAGATATTAATTAGACAATTTTCTCACCCTTTAACTTTTTTTTTTTTTTTTTTTTTTTTTTTTTTTTTTTTTTTTATTTTTTAATTTGGAGGTTAACTGTGCCTCAGATTTTTTTACTAGCTAAAGCCCTGGTCTTGACAAATACTTTACATATTTTTACTGGACAAACAATATCCCAGAATGTAAGATAATCTTTGAATTTTTTTTTTTTTTTTTTTTTACAAGATAGTTATTGTGCTACATTTATCAATACACATTTCTCTCCCTGCATATGTACTTATATATTTGTCTCAAATGGTCCGTCACTCTTGAGCCTCCCAATAAAGGTGGGCATCACCTGCTTGCGTACACACACGTACACACGTGCACACACACACATACACACACACACACACACACACACACACACACACACACACACACACACACACACACACACACACACACACACACACTCACTCACTCTCACACACTCATGCACTCACTCTTGTTACATTTATTTTAATTACTAAATCATTTCCTATTTTTCTTTAATTAACATCAGTCTTCCTATGCATTTCACTCTTTTTTATTATATATCTTTATTATGTGCTGTGTTTTATCTAGTACAGTATCACTGTATTAAACTTGGTTAATCATTGTGGTCATCATCATGCATTATTCTGATGCCTCTTTGACACACATTGCTATTGTACACAAGACACTTTTTAACAAATACATAATTCAGAAACAGCAGTTTGCCTTTTTTTATCACTTCATTAAAGACACTATAAAAAGTAAAAACTCCTAGAAGCCCCTTGTTATTACTGCCAAATGTTGATACAAATAATGAAAATAATAAGCAGCACATGGAGACACATTTAGTTATTTATAATCTGAATTTCACTTGAATTTACACAGGCATGGCAACTACTCGTTGCATGGTAAATGTCTTTTTGTATAGATCCCATATTTGGATTTCAGAATGTTAGTACAGTATTGTGATAAAAATCTGAAATGTAGATTTAATAAGAGATTAAAGTGAACTTGTGCAGATGCTTAAGCTCACTAAATTGTATTTGTATCAGGAAGTTTATTGTGAAGTGGTTGCATTTTAGTCACTCTGAGTCTGGCTTTTCTTAATCCGCAGGCTTCTTGAGGCTCATAAGCGACTTCAGAAAGTGAACCAAGGGCTTGAAGACAAGCTTTTGCGTCTGGTGGATCGCACCGAGAGTGAGAAGTCCACCTTGGCTGCTGATACAGCCAGCCTTACTACAGCCCTCACCACTGCTGCACAGGCTATCAATAGGCTTAAACAGGAGAATGTAAGTGTGATGTAAAATGATAATTATTTTTAGACAATTTTTTTTTTTTTTCAACAAGTCTGCCGTCTCCCACCGAGGCAGGGTGACCCAAAAAAGAAAGAAAATCCCCGAAAAGAAAATACTTTCATCATCATTCAACACTTTCACCACACTCACACATTATCACTGTTTTTGCAGAGGTGCTCAGAATACAACAGTTTAGAAGCATACACATATAAAGATACACAACATATCCCTCCAAAATGCCAATATCCCAAACCCCTCCTTTAAAGTGCAGGCATTGTACTTCCCATTTCCAGGACTCAAGTCCGACTATATGAAAATAACCGGTTTCCCTGAATCCCTTCACTAAATATTACCCTGCTCACACTCCAACAGATCGTCAGGTCCCAAGTACCATTCGTCTCCATTCACTCCTATCTAACACGCTCACGCACGCTTGCTGGAAGTCCAAGCCCCTTGCCCTCAAAACCTCCTTTACCCCCTCTCTCCAACCCTTTCGAGGACGACCCCTACCCCGCCTTCCTTCCCCTATAGATTTATATGCTTTCCATGTCATTCTACTTTGATCCATTTTCTCTAAATGACCAAACCACCTCAACAACCCCTCTTCTGCCCTCTGACTAATACTCTTATTAACTCCACACCTTTTCCTAATTTCCACACTCCGAATTTTCTGCATAATATTTACACCACACATTGCCCTTAAACAGGACATCTCCACTGCCTCCAACCGTCTCCTCGCTGCTGCATTTACCACCCAAGCTTCACACCCATATAAGAGTGTTGGTACTACTATACTTTCATACATTCCCTTCTTTGCCTCCATAGATAACGTTTTTTGACTCCACATATATCTCAACGCACCACTCGCCTTTTTTCCCTCATCAATTCTATGATTAACCTCATCCTTCATAAATCCATCTGCCGACACGTCAACTCCCAAGTACAGTGGACCCCCGCATAGCGAACGCCTTGCATAGCGAACATTCCGC
The DNA here is from genome assembly GCF_038502225.1 of Cherax quadricarinatus. NCBI lineage: Eukaryota > Metazoa > Arthropoda > Malacostraca > Decapoda > Parastacidae > Cherax > Cherax quadricarinatus. The sequence continues at coordinate 54,652,831 of NC_091302.1, read as the reverse complement.
ATAGCGAACGCTTTGATCGCTAAAATTTTGCCCCGCATAGTAGACAAAAACCCGCTCAGCGAACTTCGTCCGAGACGCGTCCAATGTGGGCCCTCAGCCAGCCTCACATGTGCCGCCCGTCCCATTGTTTACCAGCTAGCCTCCGCGGTAACATTCAAGCATACACTCGGAATATTTCGTATTATTACAGTGTTTTCGGTTCTGTTTGTTGAAAATAAGTGACCATGGGCCCCAAGAAAGCTTCTAGTGCCAACCCTGTGGTAAAAAGGGTGAGAATTAGTATGGAAATTAAGAAAGATTTTGAAGGGTTTGGGGCTAACCCTGAGAAGCCTATGCCAGTTGTGGAATCCATTGTGCCTACTTCAAAAATTAAGGAAATGTGTGCACAGTGGGTTGAACTGCAAACCTTTATGGATGAAAATCACCCTGACACAGCTGTTGCAAGGCGTGCTGGTGACTATTTCAATGACAATGTTATGGCCCATTTTAGACAAATCGTAAAGGAACGGGAGGTACAGAGCTCTATGGACAGAAAGAAGTCCAGTGACTCTGAAGCTGGTCCTAGTGGCATTAAAAGAAGAAGGGAAGTAACCCCGGAAAAGGACTTGCCTCCTCAAGTGTTAATGGAAGGGGATTCCCCTTCTAAACACTAACACTCTCTCTCCCCTCCTCCCATCCCATCAATCATCACCAGATCTTCAATAAAAGTAAGTGTCATGTAATTGTGCATGCCTTTTTCAGTTTGTGTGTACTAAAATTAACATTTTTTTGTGGTAAAAAAAATTTTTTTTCATACTTTTGGGTGTCTTGCACGGATTAATTTTATTTCCATTATTTCTTATGGGGAAAATTAATTCGCATAGCGAACATTTCGCATAACGACCAGCCCTCTTGCACGGATTAAGTTCGCTATGCGGGGGTCCACTGTATCTGAAAACATTCACTTCTTCCATACTCCTCCTCCCCAATTTGATATCCAATTTTTCTTTATCTAAATCATTTGATACCCTCATCACCTTACTCTTTTCTATGTTCACTTTCAACTTTCTACCTTTACGCACATTCCCAAACTCATCCACTAACCTTTGCAGTTTTTCTTTAGAATCTCCCATAAGCACAGTATCATCAGCAAAAAGTAACTGTGTCAATTCCCATTTTGAATTTGATTCCCCAAAATTTAATCCCACCCCTCTCCCGAACACCCTAGCATTTACTTCCTTTACAACCCCATCTATAAATATATTAAACAACCATGGTGACATTACACATCCCTGTCTAAGACCTACTTTTACCGGGAAGTAGTCTCCCTCTCTTCTACACACCCTAACCTGAGCCTCACTATCCTCATAAAAGCTCTTTACAGCATTTAATAACTTACCACCTATTCCATATACTTGCAACATCTGCCACATTGCTCCTCATATACCTTTTCTAAATCGTAAATGCAATAAAAACTTCCCTGCCTTTATCTAAATACTGTTCACATATATGCTTCAATGTAAACACTTGATCTACACATCCCCTACCCATAAATAACAAAAAAGGCACAATACCGTGACTGGAACGATACACAAATAACCCGCACATAAAAGAGAGAAGCTTACGGCGACGTTTCGGTCCGACTTGGACATTGACAAAGTGTGACTTTGTCAATGGTCCAAGTCGGACCGAAACGTCGTCGTAAGCTTCTCTCTTTTATGTGCGGGTTATTTGTGTATCCCCTACCCACTCTGAAACCTCCTTGCTCATCCGCAATCCTACATTCTGTCTTACCTCTAATTCTTTCAATTATAACCCTACCATACACTTTTCCTGGTATACTCAGTAAACTTATTCCTCTATAATTTTTACAGTCTCTTTTGTCCCCTTTCCCTTTATATAAAGGGACTATACATGCTCTCTGCCAATCCCTAGGTACCTTCCCCTTTTTCATACATTTATTAAACAAAAGTACCAACCGCTCCAACACTGTATCCCCCCCCTGCTTTTAACATTTCTGTCATGATCCCATCAGTTCCAGCTGCTTTACCCCCTTTCATTCTACGTAATGCCTCACGTACCTCCCCCACACTTACATTCTGCTCTTCTTCACTCCTAAAAGATGGTATACCTCCCTGACCAGTGCATGAAATTACTGCCTCCCCTTCTTCCTTAACATTTAAAAGTTCCTCAAAATATTCTCGCCATCTACCTAATACCTCCATCTCCCCATCTACTAACTCCCCTACTCTGTTTTTAACTGACAAATCCATACTTTCCCTAGGCTTTCTTAACTTGTTTAACTCACTCCAAAATTTTTTCTTATTTTCATTAAAATTTCTCGACAGTGCCTCTCCCACTCTATCATCTGCTCTCCTTTTGCACTCTCTCGCCACTCTCTTTACCTTTCTTTTACTCTCCATATACTCTGCTCTTCTTATAATACTTCTGCTTTGTAAAAACCTCTCATAAGCTACCTTTTTCTTTTATCACACCCTTAACTTCATCATTCCACCAATCACTCCTCTTTCCTCCTGCCCCCACCCTCCTATAACCACAAACTTCTGCCCCACATTCTAATACTGCATTTTTAAAACTATTCCAACCCTCTTCAACCCCTCCCCACTACTCATCTTTGCACTAGCCCACCTTTCTGCCAATAGTCGCTTATATCTCGCCTGAACTTCCTCCTCCCTTAGTTTATACACTTTCACCTCCCTCTTACTTGTTGTTGCCACCTTCCTCTTTTCCCATCTACCTCTTACTCTAACTGTAGCTACAACTAAATAATGATCCGATATATCAGTTGCCCCTCTATAAACATGTGCATCCTGGAGCCTACCCATCAACCTTTTATCCACCAATACATAATCTAATAAACTACTTTCGTTACGTGCTACATCATACCTTGTATATTTATTTATCCTCTTTTTCATAAAATATGTATTACTTACTACCAAATCTCTTTCTACACATAGCTCAATTAAAGGCTCCCCATTTAAATTTACCCCTGGCACCCCAAATTTACCTACTACTCCCTCTATAACATTTTTACCCACTTTAGCATTGAAATCCCCAACCACCATTACTCTCACACTTGATTCAAAACTCCCCATGCATTCACTCAACATTTCCCAAAATCTCTCTCTCTCCTCTACACTTCTCTCTTCTCCAGGTGCATACACACTTATTATAGCCCACTTTTTACATCCAATCTTTGTTTTAGACAATACTGTCTCTTAATTCTATTTATTATACTGTCCCCATCCCTTTATCCGAAATTCTGAAATTCAAAAAGTTCCGAAAACTGAAGTTTTTCATGGAGTGTGGAGCATCAGTCTTCTGTACAAAACTCCAATGCTGTCAGTTGTCACAAGACCATAAGTTGGCCCATAATGCCAAGGCATAATAGAGGCTCTTTGCATTGCATCCCACTATTGTATATACACAATCTCAATGTACTGTTTGCAAAGACATTAAATAAATAAAATAAATAAGAACATAAGAAAGGAGGAACACTGCAATAGGCCTATTGGCCCATACTAGGCAGGTCTTTCATAAATCTGACCCACTAACAGAATAAACTCTACCCAAGCAATAAGCTTTGACAATTCTATTACTTGGGTAGAGTTTATTCTGTTAGTGGGTTAGATTTGTGAAGGCCTGCCGAGTATGGGCCAACAGGTCTATTGCAGTGTTCCTCCTTTCTTATGTTCTTATGAGTGAGAGGGGCTGGATATGAGTGGGATTTGCACTTGAGTAAATAGAATTTTTTTTTTCAACAAGTCAGCCATCTCCCACCTAGGGAGGGTGACCCAAAAAGAAAATCCCCAAAACGAAAATACTTTCATCATTCAACACTTTCACCTCACTCATACATAATCACTGTTTTTGCAGAGGTGCTCAGATACAACAGTTTAAAAGCATATATAAAGATACAATACAAAAAGTGACCGAAAATAAATTTCAGATTACAATATCAGGGCCCCAATTATATATACATGTATACTGTCCTATTACACTTCCCACCAAACTGCAAATATCCCAAACCCCTCCTTTTCCAGAACTCAAGTCCAGCTACATAAAAATTAACCGGTTTCCCTGAATCCCTTCACTAAATATTACCCTGCTCACACTCCAACAGCTTGTTAGGTCCCAAAAGCCATTAGTCTCCATTCACTCCTATCTAACAAGCTCATGCACGCTTGCTGGAAGTCGTCCAAACCTCTCGCCCACAAAACCTCCTTTACCCCCTTCCTCCAACCTTTTCGAGGACGACCCCTACCCCGCCTTCCTTCCCCTACAGATTTATACACTCTCCATGTCATTCTACTTTGATTCATTCTCTCTATATGACCAAACCACCTGAACAATCCCTCTTCAGCCCTCTGATTAATACTATCATTAACTCCACACCTTCTCTTAATTTCCACACTTTGAATTCTCTGCATAATATTTACACCACACATTGTCCTTAGACGGGACATCTCCACTGCCTCCAACCGCCTACTCGCTGCAGCATTTACAACTTGAGCTTCACACCCATATAAGAGTGTTGGTACCACTATACTTTCATACATTTCCTTCTTTGCCTCCATTGATAATGTTTTTTTGTCTCCACATATACCTCAATGTACCACTCACCTTTTTTTCCCTCATCAATTCTATTGTTAACCTCAGCCTTCATAAACCTATCTGCTGACACATCAACTCCCAAATATCTGAAAACATTCACTTCTTCCATACTCCTTCCCTCCAATGTGATATCCAATTTTTCTTTATCTAAATCATTTGATACCCTCATCACCTTACTTTTATCTATGTTCACTTTCCACTTTCTACCTTTACACGCCCTCCCAAACACAGTTTCATCACCAAAAAGTAACTGTGTCAACTCCCATTTTGTATTTGATTCCCCATAATATAATCCCACCCCTCTCGCCTAGCATTTACTTCTTTTACAACCCCATCTATAAATATATTAAACAACCATGGTGACATTACACATCCCTGTCTAAGACCTACTTTTACTGGGAAGTAATCTCCCTCTCTTCTGCACACCCTAGCCTGAGGCTCACTATCCTCATAAAAACTCTTTACAGCATTTAGTAACTTAGTACCTATTTCATGTACTTGCAACATCTGCCACATTGCTCCGCTATCTACTCTATCATATGCCTTTTCTAAATCCATAAATGCAATGAAAACTTCCCTACCTTTATCTAAATACTGTTCACGTGTATGCTTCAATGTAAACACTTGATTTACACATCCCCTACCCACTCTAAAGCCTTCTTGCTCATAAGCAATCCTACTCTGTCTTGCCTCTAATCTTTCAATAATAACTTTTCCGTACACTTCTCCTGGTATGCTCAATTAACTTCTTCTTTCTTTCAACGTACCAGCCGTATCCCACCGAGGCGGGGTGGCCCTAAAGGAAAAACGAAAGTTTCTCCTTTTACATTTAGTAATATATACAGGAGAAGGGGTTACTAGCCCCTTGCTCCCGGCATTTTAGTTGCCTCTTACAACACGCATGGCTTACGGAGGAAGAATTCTATTCCACTTCCCCATGGAGATAAGAGGAAATAAACAAGAACAAGAACTAGAAAGAAAATAGGAGAATACTCAGAGGGGTGTGTATATATATGCTTGTACATGTATGTGTAGTGTGACTTAAGTGTAAGTAGAAGTAGCAAGACATACCTGAAATCTTGCATGTTTATGAGACAGACAAAAGACACCAGCAATCCTACCATCATGTAAAACAATTACAGGCTTTTGTTTTACTCACTTGGCAGGACGGTAGTACCTCCCTGGACGGTTGCTGTCTACCTACCTACTACCTAGGCTCAATTAACTTATTCCCCTATAATTTTTACAATCTCTTTTCTCCTTCCCATTATATAAAGGAACTATACATACTCTCTGCCAATCCCTTGGTACCTTCCTCTCTTCCATGCATTTTTTAACCCTTTGACTGTTTCGGTCATATATATACGTCTTACGAGCCACCGTGTTTGACGTATGTATACTCATAAATTTTAGCGGCTTCAAATCAAGCAGGAGAAAGCTGATAGGCCCACATGTGAGAGAATGGGTCTGTGTGGTCAGTGTGCACCATATAAAAAAAATCCTGGAGCACGCAGTGCATAATGAGAAAAAAAAACTGACCGTTTTTTTAATTAAAATGCCGACTTTGTGGTCTATTTTCATATAGTATTTATGGTTGTATTCTCGTTTTCTTGGTCTCATTTGATAGAATGGAAAACATATTATAGAAATAGAGGTGATTTTGATTGGTTTTACTGTAAAAAGAACCTGGAAATGGAGCTCAAAGTAGGGGAAATGTTTGATTTTTGCTGATGTTCAAAAGTAAACAAATGATGTCATTGTCCAATAAATGTCCAACTAGCCATTCTAATATGCAGTCATGAATGGGTTCACATTATTTGTACAATTATTACAGTAGTCTGCATAACAGTAAATCTTCTATTTTTTGTTTGAATAAAAATTCAAAATAGAAAGCAAGAGTAATATCAGAGGGGCCTGGAGATGTGACTGATGAACAAAGAAAATGTTATTTTAGAGCCAGGAATGTCTGCATTGTTCATTCTGAACCTTATTTTGAAATTGTCATGTTTTTAATTTTCGTGAAATTGGCCAAATTGCAAATTTCTGACCACGTTATTGAGTAGTTGAAATCGGTAAATGGGCAGTTTCTTGTACTCAATTGATAGGAAAAACGGAATTCTAAAGAAATAGCTACGAGTTTGGGCGACTGGAACAATGGAATTAGCCGAAAATAGGGCTCAAAGTGGGGTGAAATTGCTGATTTGCAAATATCGCCAAGGTCGCTTACTTCGCGAGAGCGTAATTCCGTCAGTTTTCCATCAAATTTTGATCTTTTGGTGTCATTACAATCTGGAAAAGATTCCCTATCATTTCATAAGAAAAAATAATTTTTTTTTTTATTGAAATTTTGCCACACCAGGAGACACCTCAGGATTGGGGGTTGCGACAGTCAAGGGGTTAAAGTGCAGGTATTGTACAGTGGACCCCTGAGTTTCGTGATTAATCTGTTCCAGAGAGCCTGCCAAAAGTCAAAATTCACGAAACTCTAAACCATTTTCCCCATAAGAAATAATGGAAATAAAATTAATCCGTTCCAGACGCCCAAAAATATTAAATTAAAATATTTTTTCAATTTAAATAAAGATTTACATACTGAAAACAATGAGAAATCAAGTACATGCATATAAAAAATAATAATATTACACTTACCTTTACTGAAGACCTCTGGGTGGATGGAAGATGGGAGGAGGGGATAGGAGGAAGGTGTACACTATTGTTTGGAAGGAGAATCTCCTTCCATTAGGACTTCAAGTATAAAGTCCTTATCTGGGGTTACTTCCCTTCTTTGTTTTTTAAAGACACTGGCACTGGGAACAACTTGAATCACTGGAACCCTGTCGCACAAAATATCTGTCCAGAGAGCTCTTTCTGGCATTTCTTTAAGATTTGTCTGAAGTGGGAAACAACACTGTCATTGTACGTGTTGCCAATACGGCCTTTAAGAGCTTTGTTAGGGTGAAGTTCAGCCATAAATGTTTGCACTTCAGTCCACTTTGCACATATGTCCTTAATCTTTGTGACAACAGCACACTTTATATCCTTTCCTTTCGCCACGATCGAAGTGATGGTTGAATGGGGTTTGCCATACATCCTGGCAAGCTCTGTAACATGCACTCCACTCTCGTATTTTTTCAATGATTTCCTTCTTGAATTTGATCGTGTTCCTCACTTTCTTTACCAAAGGGCTTGCACTAGCTTTCCTTGGGCCCATGGTGACTTATTTAGCAGTTGCAATCACAAAAAACAATGGATTATTATGTATGAACCCATGGGGTGATGGTCACGTATTGGTAAACAATGGCACACTGAGCGTGAATGGCGTGGGAGACTGGCTTTGTGTGCACGGTGACAGGCGGACTTGTGCTGGACGGTCGCTGAATCACAAGTCTAATCACGGAACGCGAGGCCAAATTTTGCCGAAAAAACTTGCCGAAAGTCGGATTTCACAAAAGTCGATGCCGCCGAAACACGGGGGTCCATTGTACTTCCCATTTCCAGGACTCGAGTCCGGCTAACTGGTTTCCCTGAATCCCTGCTCACTCCAACAGCTCATCAGTTCCCCAAAACCATTCATCTCCATTCACTCCTATGTAACACACGCACGCTTGCTGGAAGTCCAAGCCTCTCTCCCACAAAACCACCTTACCCCCTCCCTCCAACCTTTTCAGGGTTGATCCCCTACCCTGCCTTCCATCCCCTACAGATTTATATGCTCTCCAAGTCATTCTACTTTGTTCCATTCTCTCTAAATGTCCAAACCACCTCAACAGTGATTTATATTATTACAGTATACACCTACCATCCAACTTACGACCTTCTCGACATACGACCACTCGACTTATGACCGTGTTTTTTATGCCAAATTTCTGGGAAATAACCAACTGTTTGTGTTGTACACAGTGTTTATCCTAAACCTTACAGTATAAGATGCAGTACTAACAGCATAAAAAGTAAAGTAAAAAATGGAATACCAAAATAAAACAATAAAATAGTCATTTCAAAAATGTGATGTTGATATTCACTAGTAAAGTTCGACTTACGTCCATTTTGACTTACGACCAGTTGGTCGGAACCAAGCTCGGTCATAAGTCGGATGGTAGGTGTATTTTGTTATTATTAGCACATCGGCCGATTCCCACCAAGGCAGGGTGGCCCGAAAAAGAAAAACTTTCATCATCATTCACTCCATCACTGTCTTGCCAGAGGGGTGCTTTACACTACAGTTATAAAACTGCAACATTAACCCTTAAACGGTCCAAATAGATAGACGTTCAAATCCGTAGTGCTCCAAAAGTAGATCCGTTTTTTTTTTTTTACATATTTTCAAATATAACAAAAAAAAATGTACATTTTTTTACATACTTTCAAATGTTGAAAAAACGTATATATACATTTGGACCATTTAAGGGTTAACACCCAGGCCAGACTCAAGTCTGGGCTGCCAGTTTCCCTGCATCCCTTCATAAACGTTACTTTGCTCACTTTGATTTATATATTATAAAATATTGTTAGGCAAAAAGAAAGCTAATAACATGCCTGAGCATTTTGGGCAGACTAATAGTAATGCTTACACAATACTTAAAACTAGACATAGATAATGGAGTGGCAAATTTTAATTGTTCATCTTACATTATTACAGTAGAGAAGTAGCCAAAACTTTTATAATTGATAAGATTTATAGTAGAGGGATAGCAAAGAACAAATAACAGTATTACAATTAGTGCATTTTGCTGTGTTACGACAGTACAATTTTTAAGCATGTATTAATATTTTAGATTGATGTGGCAGTCCTAAGTTTTTTGGGATTTCGTGAGTAGTTTCAAACTGGTTAAATGATTTAGTATAGTGTTAGTATAGTTAAGTTTGGGAGATGAGGTTTTTTTAATTATAGCCCTAAATTGATTGACAGACATGGGATCTTTAGTTTGTTCAGGCAGTAAATTCCAGATCGTAGGGCCCTTTATGTGCATTGTATTTTTGCATAGGATGAGACAGACACAAGGGATACCAAAGAGAGTTTAATATGTTAGAGAGTTGCTGTCCACTTAGATTTGCAGAACAAAAGTCCTCACACCCATGCAGTGATAATTCGTCAATTATTAGTGTAGAGGATTATGAATTGTCAAGGAAAATATTTTAGTATATTTGTTAAACACATGGACCATCTTCCACTGAGCTAGAGTCCCCTGAAAAAGAGAGAAAAGCTCACTATCGCTGTCTTGACAGAGGCATGCCAATACTGCAGTTCAGATGCCCCTGCAAGTTGTAAATATCCCAACTACTTCAGAGTGCAGGCACTGTATTTCCTACCTCCACGACTCAAAATAACAGGACAACTACATAACTCCTCTACCTAAAGATGCAGTTTCAGAGAAAGTTTACATTCGGTTCCCAAATACAAAAGTAGGCAGAAACAAGATATGGGGTGACTTAAAGTGGCATTTAGGAATATACTCTACACTCGTAATACAGCCTTTCCTCACTTAGCAACATACTCGTTTACCGACGACTCAAATTTCTGCTTCAGGTACATGAAGACTTCCCGAATTTTGTGTAGGTCATTTATGTTGGGCCTATTCCTGTCTGAGAAATGCAATGTTCATAGCAACAGAGTGAATCTGTTGCAGGGAAGGAAGTCACTGAAGACAGGAGTACTGATGAAGTAATCTGTGGACCAATACTGTGCTATATTGTGCTTGTACATATGAGGCGTAAGCACGACAGTACCAAGGAATAAACACATTTTGGCCAGAGTTGTATCTTTCCATCTTCACAGCCATGACGATTCTGCAACCTCTGCAGTTGTAGTTGTTCATCTGGGTGATAGAGTATAACTGGGAAAAATCTAACTCTGTAGACTCATTTGTGATGGGACATTCTGAGAGGATGTCACTTCCACTGGCATCAAAATCAAAAGGATGTGGCACAAATGTTGTACGTTGTGTCCAGTTCCATTCATGATCAGTTAGTGCTGGGTGGACCTGTGGCATGGGGTGTGGGGGAACAGCAGGAGGAGGGATTGGAGTGGAGGCAGCACATGGTTGAAGGAGTGCTGGGCTATCCTTTGTCTGCCCGCCCACCGTGCCATGCGGCCCAGGCACCATGCTTCCCACCACCACCACTTCTTCCTCCATCCCTGCATATTCTCCTTCATGATCAGTATCACTATCAGTGGCTGGGGGTTTTTGATCGTGACCTCCCACGACCCTTGGGGACTGCACATGGCACACTGCCTGAATGTAGGTGACAACACCTAAAGGTACGCTTCACTGGGGAATAATGTATATCACTATCACTCGAAAAATTCTCTAAGGGCATAAAATCAGTCTCATTGTCACTTATATCACTTTCATTATCGTCATCACCAAAACTGACAGAAAATGATAATTTCTGCATTTTAGTTGCTTCTGAGTAGTAACACTGGCCACCCCCAGAGGTGCTTGGCCGACAGTCTGGTGTGGCCACACTGGCCACCTGAGAGGTGCTTGGCTGAGGGTCTGGCATGGCTACATTGGCCACCCCAGAGGTTATGGGCTGAGGGTCATCTGGGTTATTGTCAATATTTTCACTAATTCCTTGATCATTAGTGGGCCACATCGGTCTCAAATCCACTAAACTCGTGTTCTATCACTTTACTCAAATAAGTGTTAATACAATGAGGTGTGAGTGAATCGTGGGGATTTGCCATGATGTTGATCCAAGATGGAGCTGAAACTAACTAGTGCTACCATGCGGTACTGCAGGGTCCTCAATTTTTTTCATACGGCACACCGAATGCGCAGACCCATTCTCTCGTGTCTTGGCCGGTCAGACCTATTGCGCCTAATTTGAAGGCAGGAAAAATTAAACATTGATCCACAATCAAAGAGCTAGCAGTAACAATGTAGATCTACATTTGGACAGTTAAAGGGTTAAAACTTAATGTTATGCATGGGTGAAGCAACCTGTGTGCAGCCAATATGGCTGTTGTGAATTATGAGAGCTGACATAATTGTTATACTGTTCTTTAATTCTTAGCTGAGACAAATTAAAACAGAGGCTGTTGCTTAAATGACATTGGGAAACCATGAGAGAGATGATGTAATGGAGGAATTTTCATAGGCAAATGAGTTTCCAGACAAGGCACCTGTCATGATTCAAGAAATGGGTCTTGGTAAAAATAATTTATGCTTATTTTGCAGATATGTTTTGACGGCTAATTATTCTGTATCTTGTTATATTTCAGGATCGGTACAAGAATGATCTTAATTTGGCCATCCAACTTCTTCAGTGTAATCCATCCAAGTATGCTTCTCACAAACTGGACTCCGTAAGTACTGTACTATACTGCACAGAATGCTGTTGCCTTGATATAATGTATTACTGTAGTGAGAGTAGGCAGTCCAAAGTGTTACCTTTACAGGAGGCCCTCCACATTCGCAAGGGTTAGAGGATCAAGAACCTCGCGATTCTTGAAAATTTGCAAATGTTTGGTGTGCAAATATGATGTAGGGAAATATAATAATGCTGTACTGTAGTGTTCGCGAATGTTTTGATGTGTAAATATTTTTTTTTTCTTAAAAGTCGGCCATGTCCCACCTAGGCAGGGTGACCGTAAAAGAAAGAAAAAATCCCCAAAATGAAAATGCTTTAACCCTTTCAGGGTCAAAACTGTAGATCTACGCCATGAGCTCAGCTCACTCTGATAAGCTGTGAGCAGTAAATTTTGGCCTAGATATGAGAGAATACATCTGTGGTATGTGTGCACTACATAAAACAAATCCTGCAGCACACAGTGCATAATGAGAAAGAAAAACTGAGACCGTAATTTTCGATTAAAACAGTGACTTTGCAGTGTTTTTCGTATGTTTTTTATAGTTGTATTTGCAATTTCTTGGTCTCATTTGATAGAATAGAAGATATCCTACAGAAATAGAGATGATTTTGATTGGTTTTATTACTGGAAATGGCTTGAAACTGAGCTCAAAGTAGCAGAAATGTTAAATTTTTGCCCATGTTCAAGAGTAAACAAATGACCTCACAAGTCTAATACATGACAGCTGGTGGATCTAATATACATTCACAAATGTGGTGATATTATTTATACAATTATTACAGTATTGCATAACAGTAAATCTTCTATATTTTGGTTTGAATAAAAATTCATTATATGAATAAAAAATCAAAATGGAATTCATTTGTAAAGCCTCAAAACGTAACTAATGAACAGAGGAAATGTTAGTTTAGTGCCAGGAATGCCTGCATTGTTTATTCTGGACTCTGTTTTGAAATGGGAATATTTTGAACTTTGCATTAAATTGGCCAAATTACAAATTTCCGGTCACTTTATTTTGTTGTTGAAACGGTTGACTTGGCGATTTCTTGTGCTCAATCAATAGAATAGAAGTAATACTAGTGAAATAGCTAAGAATTTGGTTGACTGGAATATGATAATTGGCCTTAAATGGGAGTCAAAGTCGGTAAAATCGCCGATGCGTAAATATCACTGACACATCAAAATTCACATGAGCATAATTTTGTCAATTTTCCATCAAATTTTGTACTTTTTGTTTTATTACCTTTAGAAAAAGATTCTCTACCATTTCATAAAAGATAACAGTTATTTTTTGAAAATTCTTGGACCCTGGTGCACACTTTGAAATTTGGCCTCTGGACCCTGAAAGGGTTAATCATTCAACACTTTCACCTCGCTCGTACATAATCAGTTTTTGCAGAGGCGCCCAGATACAACATCTTAGAAGCATATACAGTGGACCCCTGACTTACGATGTCCTCAACCTATGTTAAAACCGACCTACGATGCTTGTCAGCATAAAAATTTGACCCCGACATACGTTGAAAAACTCGACTTGCATCATTCGTCCCATAGCGTCCACGCGTCTGTCTGGCCTGAGTGCCTCAGCTGAGCTAGTGTGACGTTTACAAGCCGGGGTGGACACGGTTGCACGCGTACATTCGATAAATTCTGTATTATTCCAGTGTTTTTAGTGCTTGTAACTGCTAAATAAGCCACCATGGGCTCAAAGAAAGCTTCTAGTGCCAACCCTGTGGTAAAAAGGGTGAGAAATACTATCAAAATACTATTGTACCACGGTCAGCTGCTGCTGCACCACGGTCAGCTGTACTACTCGAAGATGTGGAGAGACTGTTATTGGTGTGGCTTATCGAGAATACCGAGAAACGATTAACCCCAGAGGGTTAGCCACCCAGGCCTCTTCAAGGGGGGCTCCTTGGCGTGGTGAAGAGGCTCTTGGTCTGAGGAATTAGACCTGTCGGTCTACTTCCTCAGACCGAACCTAATTACCCCCCAATCCCCCATTCCCTATCCCATCCTCCCCTTTTTCCTTTCCTCCTCCTCCTCCCCACCCCGTCCTGTTTTTTTCCTTTTTTTTTTTTTTTTTTTTTTTTTTTTTTTTCCTTCCACAGGCACACTAGTTCCTAGGTAGGGGAAAGGGTACCGGGGTCCATCCCATTCCGTTGAGGTTCTTGGCGGTGGCGTAGTTTGCCGTGGAATCTGGATTGCCTGGGGATGTCCTGATCCCTCTCCGGTATCCCGGAGGGTGGCTTTAGGTGTCTCTCGGGCGACGGGTGTATCTCTGGAAGCCACCTTTCGGATTCCGGGGGTGGTGGCCGAAGGAGGTATGCTTTGTGGCGAATTTCCGGCCGCCCTCTCTTTTGTCCACCGAGGTAGCTCAGCAGATGTGAGGTTGCTATCCCGGATTGCTGGTTTACTGGCATGATGGGTAGGGTATGGCACGGGTTCCATGCTGCATCTGCGCTACTTGCGGTGCTGAGGTCCTCTTGGGCGCGGAGGGAGATTTCTGACCCTTTCATTCCTCCTAGGAACTATCCCTCCCCGGTCCCCCCCTTTTTTTATTCTTTTTTTTGTTTTTATTTTATTTTCTTTTTTTTTCTTAAAAACAAAAAGAAAGAAGTAACCTAACCATAGCAGCCCTAGTCCATGAACCTGCTACCCCCGGGCCCCTTCTTGATACCGCACCCCGTTCTGACCCTGCCTCGTCTTTGGACCACTCTTCGGACACTCCTCATGCCTCTGTACCTCTTGCCGGTGCTGTTTCCTCACCTGCTTCAGGTACTGAGGCCTCGACTGACTCCTTCGATTTATCTGACCTTCGCTCTCCTCTGACTATGCTTCCGGCCTCTCCCTCTACGGTGCGGCAATTTTCGAATCGCCGGCCCGTTCCACGTCGGACCAACTCTGGTCCCACGCCTAAACGACAACGACAATTACCTGCTGATGATACTTCTCCACCTTCTCGTTCTTCTCAGAAAAGATCGACACTTCCTTCACTACCTTTCCACGCTCAGTTTCAGACTGCACAATGGACTAAATTCTTCACTTTACGACCGACTTCCTCTACTACCTATCTTTCTGACCACAGTATTGGCAAGGCACTCCTACGCCATGTTGGTAAAGATATTTCTTTTCATGCTCTTAAGAGCGGTATGCGCATCGTCACCGTACAGAATGCTACCCAGGCTCATGAGCTTTCTCGTCTTTCCCATATCGATACTGTTCCTGTAACTATTGAAAAGCATCATTCCCTCAATTCTTGTAGTGGTACCGTCATTCTGCCCCATACCATAGTTCAACAAAATTTCCAGACATGTGGCACTGACATTCTTGAACAGCTGGAACTCCAAGATCTCCCAATCCTCAAGGTAGACACTTACGTTCTTCCTGCCCGCGGGCGGAGACGATACCCTAGCAATGTGGCTCGTTTAACTTTTGACAGCCGTGAACTCCCATCCTCAGTTTATGTAGCAGGACATCGGTTACAGGTTCGAAAGGTGATCCCTACACCGCAACAGTGTAGAAATTGCTGGCGATTTGGCCATCCAGCGAAATATTGCAGATCTATCGCCGAATGCCCAGTCTGTGGTGCCGATGACCATTCTAATACGTCTTGCAATCGACCTCCCTCTTGCCTTAATTGTCATGAGGTTCACCCTTCGTACTCTCGCTGTTGTCAAGTCTACTTAAATGAGCGGGAAATCCGTTACCTCAAAGAGGCAGAAGGTCTCCCTTATGCCATGGCAGTTTCTCATCTCCGCCTCCAAGGGAGACTACCTCGTGTTTCTTATTCCCGTGTTTCAAAACGTCCCCCCACTTCTGGTATCCCATCTTCTGCACCCACCTCTGTGGTTACCTCTCCCATAGTCACTCCTGTAGCTAATTCTTTTGCTGTCCTCGGCTCAGACGTCCCTACTTCAACGTCTCAGTCTGATCTTGCTTCTTCGTGTTCTCTCTCGCAAGCCTCAGTAACGACGAGATCTCGTATGACACCTCCTCCCAATCATCCCTCTACTTCTCAAAAGTCAAAAAAAGGTCCGTTAACACCTCCTACCCATCTTCCACCTCATTTTCCCTTCCCTGTCTCTGTACCTGGTTCTCCCCCTCTCACTGGCTCTGTTACAAGTGTAGAGGTTCACCCTCCTCGTACTGTACCTTCCTCCCCTGTTCCCTCCCAAGTTTCTTCCTCTTCGGCCACCTCCCAGGTTTCTGCCTCTTCTGTCCCCTTCCACGCTTCTCCAGTTCCCTCCACCCTTCCGTCCCCCCCTACCTTGGTACAGTCCATTACAGTTCCAATCTTTACTCATCCTCCCCCTACCATTTCCAATATTGTCTCCCATACGACGTCTCTGAATTCTGAAACACTTGAAGCAATCTCTGAATATATTGCAGAGACCAAACCATCAATGGACACTGATCCACCCTCCGCTCCTTCTCTCTCCTCTACTCCATCTGCGCAACTCCTTTCTTCACAGCGCACCGTTCCTTCGCTGCTTGAACGTTTTCCACTGCCTTCGCATGTGGACTTTTCTAACCCCTCTAGTCCGTAGGAACCCTTACCTGTGGATTTCAGGTACCTTTATCATTGCCAATCATGGCCTATTTACAGTGGAATATATGCGGCCTCAGGGGTAATCGGGGTGAGCTTCAGATGTTACTCTCCCAGTTTTCCCCTGTTGGTGTTTGCTTACAGGAACCAAAATTACACTCTGCTGTTATCTCTCCCATCTCAGGCTATAATTTATTGTATTTTTCAGATCCTTTTCCTGATGGGACCTTTAATGAAAGTGCCCTTCTTCTACGCACTGATATTCCGTACCACCAGCTATTTGTTCGTACTTCGCTGCATTACACAGCAGCCCGTATCCACTTGCATAGGTGGTATACGCTCTGTTCTTTATATCTCTCTCCTTCTCGGGCATTATCTATTCCGGATATTGCCTTTCTTGTTTCGTCATTACCACCACCGATTCTGTTACTTGGTGATTTTAATGCCCACCATTTCCTCTGGGGGGGGTCTCACTGTGATTCCCGTGGCATTCAGTTAGAGGCTTTTCTTGCCACCCACCCCCTCCATGTTTTAAATACAGGTACTCACACCCATTTTGATCCTCGGACTCACACTCTCTCTTGCATCGATCTCTCAGTCTGCTCTTCCTCCGCCGCATTAGACTTCACTTGGTCTGTTCTTCCGGACTTACATGACAGCGATCATTTCCCAATCATTCTTACTTCCCCTTCATATTCACCACCTCTTCGCATCCCACGCTGGCAATTTGATCAGGCAAATTGGAACCTTTACTCACACCTAACTGTTTTTAGAGAGGCTCCTTCTTCGTCCTCCATCGATGAGCTTTTACACCTCTTTTCGTCCTCCGTTTTAACCGCAGCTTCTCATTCTATACCCCAAACTTCAGGGAGGCATTCTCAGAAATGCGTGCCTTGGTGGTCTCTTGCTTGTGCTCGTGCAGTACATTTGAAACGCGCTGCATGGGGCAGGTACCGGTACAATAGAACCAAAGAGAGACTTCTTGAATTTAAGCAGAAGCGTGCGATCGCTCGCCGTGTCATCCGTGACGCTAAACGCACTTGCTGGCGAGATTGTCTCCACCATCACCGCTGCTTCCTCTATGAGTGCAGTCTGGAAAAAAGTACGAAAACTGAGTGGTAAATATTCTCCTGACCCGGCTCCTGTTCTGCGGGTTGCCGGTGTTGATATAGCAAACCCACTAGATGTTGCCAATGAAATTGGCAATCATCTGGTCCGTATTTCTCAGGGACTCCATCTATGCCCCTCATTTCTTTCCTCAAAGTCTGCCAGAGAGTTAGCACCTTTGGACTTTTCTTCTCTCAGAGAAGAACAGTATAATGTGCCTTTTACACTTCAAGAACTGGAGGCAACACACTCAGCTTGCCGATCATCGGCAGCTGGGCCCGACGACATTCATATTCGTATGCTACAACATTTACATCAGTCAGCCCTTGCAGTCCTATTACGCCTTTACAATCTTATTTGGTCACAAGGAGTTCTTCCACAGCTGTGGAAATCTGCCATTGTTCTCCCTTTCCACAAACCAGGCACTACGGGACATGAAACCTCCCACTATCGTCCCATTGCTCTTACCAGTGCAGTTTGCAAAGTGATGGAACGCCTAGTAAATAGACATTTAGTGTGGTATTTAGAGACACACAACAGTCTCTCCACTCGTCAATATGGCTTTCGTAAGGGACGTTCTACCATAGACCCCTTACTACGCTTGGATACGTATGTTCGTAATACCTTTGCGAATAACGACTCAGTTATTGCCATATTTTTTGACCTTGAGAAGGCATATGACACAACTTGGAGGTATAATATTTTAGCCCAAGTCCACTCCTTAGGCCTTCGAGGCAATCTACCATCCTTCCTTAAGAACTTTTTAACTGACAGGCATTTCCGTGTTCGGGTTAATTATGTGCTCTCCCTGGACTTTATCCAAGCTGAAGGTGTCCCCCAGGGATGTGTTCTGAGCACAACACTTTTTCTCCTTGCTATTAATGATTTGGCCTCTAATCTTCCATCAAATATTTGGTCATCACTCCATGTTGATGACTTCGCTATTGCCTGTGCAGGCGCTGACTGTCATTTTATTACAGTTTCTCTCCAGCATGCAGTTGACCGTGTTTCCAATTGGGCCACCACACGTGGGTTTAAATTTTCCAGCACTAAAACCCACCAAATTACTTTCACTAGACGCTCTGTCATCTCCGATCATCCTTTGTACCTTTATGGCTCCTGTATCCCTGAACGTGATACAGTCAAGTTTCTGGGCCTCCTCTTTGATCGTAGGTTATCCTGGAAACCTCACATTACCTCTCTGAAGGCAACTTGCCACAGCCGGCTGAACCTCCTTAAAACCCTTGCTCATCTTTCATGGGGAGCTGATCGTCGAACCCTCCTTCGCCTACATTCCACCCTTATCTTATCGAAACTTGATTATGGTGACCAGATCTATTCAGCGGCATCTCCTGCTACTCTCTCTAGCCTTAACCCCATTCATCACCAAGGATTACGTTTATGCCTTGGTGCTTTTCGCTCTTCCCCTGTCGAGAGCCTCTATGCAGAAGCGAATGTTCCATCCTTATCCGATCGCCGTGATGCCCATTGCCTTCGCTACTATGTACGCTCTCATGATCTCCGCAATCCTTCCATTTATAGAATGGTCACGGATATTAGTAGACATTCTTTATTTGTTCGCCGCCCCTGTTTACTCCGTCCCTTCTCTCTTCGCCTTCA
Organism: Cherax quadricarinatus; assembly: GCF_038502225.1. NCBI lineage: Eukaryota > Metazoa > Arthropoda > Malacostraca > Decapoda > Parastacidae > Cherax > Cherax quadricarinatus. The sequence continues at coordinate 54,633,626 of NC_091302.1, read as the reverse complement.
TTCGCTCTTGTCTTCTCTTCAATTACCACCTTTCTATGTACATGTAGCATCTCACTTTTCCCTACCCCCCTGGGAAGTTCCAGCTGTTCGAGTCTGTTCTTTCTCTCTCCCTTGCTCGAAAGCCCAACTGTCTACGGTCGCTTCCCGCTCTCATTTTCTTGACCACTTTCACTCTCATTCTCATGCCATTGCTGTGTACACAGATGGCTCTAAGTCTTCTGACGGCGTAGGATTCGCAGCAGTGTTTCCGGACAGTGTCGTACAAGGGCATTTACTATCTTCGGCTAGTATTTTTACTGCTGAATTGTATGCCATCCTTACAGCACTTATCCGTATTGCATCTATGCCTGTGTCATCATTTGTGGTTGTCTCAGACTCCCTTAGTGCTTTACAGGCTATACAGAAATTTGATACACCTCACCCCTTAGTCCTCCGTATCCAACTTTGGCTACGCCGCATCTTTACCAAGCATAAAGATATTGTTTTTTGTTGGGTCCCTGGTCATGTTGACATACAGGGCAATGAACAGGCAGACACTGCTGCGCGGTCAGCAGTGCATGACCTACCAGTTTCATGTAGAGGTATTCCATTTACGGACTATTTTGCTGCAATATCTTCCCAACTTCACACCCGTTGGCAACAACGTTGGTCTACTATGCTCGGCAACAAACTTCAATCTATTAAACCGAGTATAGGTTACTGGCCGTCTTCTTATCACCAGTGTCGAGGTTGGGAGACTACTCTCTCCCGTCTTTGCATTGGCCATACTCGTCTTACTAGTGGATATCTCATGGAGAGGCGCCCTGCTCCTCTCTGTGAGAATTGCCAAGTTCCATTATCAGTCAGCCACATTCTGTTGGACTGCCTACTTTATCAACGAGCACTCAGAATTTACCTCCGTCGTCGTCTTCGCTCTGCTGCTCTCTCTTTACCTTCCCTTCTTGCTGATGGACCCACCTTTCATCCAGACTCTCTTATTGACTTTTTGACAACTGACTTACTTCATAAATTCTGATACCTTCAGCCCTTTCTACTTCAATCTCTTGCTACCCCCTACCCCCGTACTATCCCCTGCCCCGATGTTTTCTGTAACCTACTGATCATCCCTCCTCCCTTCTGCCATCCAATACCCTCGCTTCCTTCCCTACCCTGCAGTGCTGTATAGCCCTTGTGGCTTAGCGCTTCTTTTTGATTATAATAATAATAATAGCCACCCAGGATAACCCAAGGAAGTCAGCGTTCATTGAGGACTGTCTAACTTATTTCCATTGGGGTCCTTAACCCTTAAACACCCCAAACGTATATATACGTTTTCTTTGTCATTCATTCAACATTGCCACAATAAGCCTGAGTCACCTAGACATGAGAGAATGGGTGAGCACACTCACTGTCTGCCATATTAAAATAATTGGGGATGCCTGGGTACCATATGCTCTTTTTTCCTTTTAAAAAAGATTTTTTTTTGCCTCAAAAAATTTGGGGTGCTGTGCGAGTGAACGTATATATACGTTTGGACCGTTTAAGGGTTAATCTTGTCCCCCAGGATGCGACCCACACCTGTCGACTAACACCTAAGTAAACAGGAAAAATTGCCTGGAACTAGTTCTCATATTGGTGAATTTAAGGCCAGCAAAGGTTGGTTTAAGAGATTTAAGAATTACAGTGGCATACACAGTGTGATAAGACCTGTTCTGGAAGAAAATGCCAAACAGGACCTACATTACTCAGGAGAAAAAGGCACTCCCAGGACAGTGTCTCATCACTGCATCTTCAATAAAGGTGTCAATTATTCTTCATTTAGTACACTAGTACATGCACAATATATATTGTGCATGTTTCCTTCTTTTTGTGTGTAGGAAAATGTATATTTCATGTGATAAAAAAAACTTTTTTCATACTTTTGGGTGTCTTGAATGGATTTACTTGATTTCCATTATTTCTTATGGAGAAAATTAATTCGACTTACGATAATTTCGTCTTATAATGTGCTCTCAGGAACGGATTAATATTGTAAGTTGGGGGTCCACTGTATAAAGATATATAAAAAGTGACCTGAAATAATATAATAAACTCCATATAAAATATAATATCAGGGCCCCAATTATATATATATATACACCATCCTATTGCACATCCCTCCAAACTGCTACTATCCCAATCCCCTCCTTTAAAGTGCAGAGTGCAGGCATTGTACTTCCCATTTCCAGAACTCAAGTCAGGCTAAATATGTTTGTGTGTGTTTAGTAGGTTGGTAGACAGCAGCCACCCAGGGAGGTACTACCGTCCTGCCAAGCGAGTGTAAAACGAGAGCCTGTAATTGTTTCACATGAGGGTAGGATTGCTGGTGTCTTTTGTCTCTCATAAATGTGCAAGATTTCAGGTATGTCTTGCTACTTCTACTTACTTAGGTCACAGTAAACATACATGTACACGTTTATTTATACACACTCGTCTGAGTTTTCTTTGATTTTATCTTAATAGTTCTTGTTCTTATTACTTTTCCTTTTATATCCATGGGGTAGTGGAATAAGAATCTTTCCTCCGTAAGCCATGCGTGTTATAAAAGTCGACTAAAATGCCTGGAACAATGGGGTAGTAACCCCCTTTTCCTGTACAGATTACTAAAAAGAAGAGTAAGAAAATTGTCAGTGGGATGTCTGAATGTGTGGATGTTGTGCAAATGATAAGAGAGATGATTGTGGATGCTTTGAATGAGAAGCTGGATGTCCTGGCTTTAAGTAAAACAAAGCTGAAGGGGGTGGGAGAGTTTCAGTGGAGAGAAGTAAATGGGATTAGGTCAGGGGTTTCAAATAGTTAGAACTAAATAACAAGAAAAGGCGCAATACCGTGACTGGAACGATACACAAATAACCCGCACATAGAAGAGAGGAGCTTGCGATGACGTTTTGGTCCGACTTGGACCATTTACAAAGTCACACTAACCAGAAGTGGAGCAGGACGGCTATATAGAGGAGGAGATGGAGGAGGAGGAGGAGGAGATGGAGGAGGAGGAGATGGAGGAGGAGGAGATGGAGGAGGAGGAGATGGAGGAGGAGGAGATGGAGGAGGAGGAGATGGAGGAGGAGGAGATGGAGGAGGAGGAGATGGAGGAGGAGGAGATGGAGGAGGAGGAGATGGAGGAGGAGGAGATGGAGGAGGAGGAGATGGAGGAGGAGGAGATGGAGGAGATGGAGGAGGAGGAGATGGAGGAGGAGGAGGAGATGGAGGAGGAGATGGAGGAGGAGGAGGAGATGGAGGAGGAGGAGGAGGAGGAGATGGAGGAGGAGGAGGAGATGGAGGAGGAGGAGGAGATGGAGGAGGAGGAGGAGGAGATGGAGGAGGAGGAGGAGGAGATGGAGGAGGAGATGGAGGAGGAGATGGAGATGGAGGAGGAGGAGATGGAGATGGAGGAGGAGGAGATGGAGATGGAGGAGGAGGAGATGGAGATGGAGGAGGAGGAGATGGAGATGGAGGAGGAGGAGATGGAGGAGGAGGAGGAGATGGAGGAGGAGGAGGAGATGGAGGAGGAGGAGGAGATGGAGATGGAGGAGGAGGAGATGGAGATGGAGGAGATGGAGATGGAGGAGATGGAGATGGAGATGGAGGAGGAGGAGATGGAGGAGGAGGAGATGGAGATGGAGGAGGAGGAGATGGAGATGGAGGAGATGGAGATGGAGGAGGAGGAGATGGAGATGGAGGAGGAGGAGATGGGAGAGGAGGAGATGGAGATGATGAAATAAAGGAGGTGCCCTTCGCATCTGTGATCCTCAGTTCCTTCCAGCAGAAATTTCCACTCTATAATTCGTTTTCCCGTCTTGGCTACCCTACCCATTTCATAGACTCTGCCTTCTCACATGCTAAACGTAATTTCTTCTCTCCCAAACTCTCTACTCCTGGGAACTCTTCTGTCCTCTGCCTTCCCTACATTTCCGGTCTTTCTAATCTCAACAATTCTCTCCGTCCCTTAGACATCAAGCTTACTTTCCGCCAGACTAACACTCTTCGCACTAATCTCGTTCATACTTCTCCTCCCTCAACAGATGTTCCTGGTGTCTACTCTATTTCTTGCTCCTCCTGTCCTCTTCAATACTTTGGAGAAACTGGCTGATCTCTTTCTGACAGACTTAGGGAGCACAAAAATAGTGTTAGGCTTGCCGACACTAACAATGCTCTGTTCTGTCAGGTCAGAGATCACAGCCATCCCATTGACTGGTCTTCCTCTAAAACTGTCTTCCCTACTTCCAACTCTTACAGTCGCCGTCTAGTTGAATCCTCTCTAACACAATTTTCCTTGTATGAATCTTAGTCCTGGCTTTGTCTCTGTAGATGCCTTCCTCTCCCACTACATTGTAAAATGCTCCAAACTTCAGAATACCCGTGACTTAACCTGATTCCTCATTTTTCTTTTTTCTTCTCCCTCTTCCCCTTTCCTCTTTCCTTTTTTTTTTTATCTTTCTTCTGTCGCGTGTTTCTGTTCCCTCATTATTTTTTCATCACTTCCCCTTCCCCCACCTCTGTGCACTTGCTCTCCCTCTGTGGGCACCTAGCTCCCTTGCAGTGCTCCCCTTTCTTTGTATTTGACTGGCTCTTCTTTACCTACCTAACCTAACCTAACCTAACCTAACCTAACCTAACCTAACCTACAGCCGTCCTGCTCCACTTGTGGTTAGTGTGACTTTGTAAATGGTCCAAGTCGGACCGAAACGTCGTCTAAGCTCCTCTCTTCTATGTGCGGGTTATTTGTGTATAGTTAGAGCTAAAGGAGTAGCAATAATGTTGAAGTATAAGCCATGTCAGGGAAAGAGGGAGTATAAATGTATTAATTCAAGGATTATGTGGAGTAAAATGAAGGTTGGATGTGAAGTGGGTTATAGTAAGCGTATATGCACCTGGAGGAGAGAAAGATGTTTTGGGAATTGAGTGTATGGGTGTATGGGGAGTTTTGAACCAAGCTTGAGAGTACTTGTTGGGGATTTCAATGCTAAAGTGGGTAAAAATGTTGTGGAGGGAGTAGTAGGTAAATTTGGGGTGCCAGGGGTAAATGAAAATGGGGAGCCTTTAATTGAGCTATGTGTAGAAAGAGGTTTGGTAAAAAGTAATATATATTTTATGAAAAAGAGGATAAATAAATATACGTATAAGGTATGATATAACACGTAATGAAAGTAGTTTGTTAGATTATATATTGGTGGATAAAAGGTAGAGTGTATAAAGGTAGAAAGTTGAAAGTGAACATAGAAAAGAGTAAGGTGATGAGGGTATCAAATGATTTAGATAAAGAAAAATTGGATATCAAATTGGAGAGGAGGAGTATGGACATCTCAGCGGATGGCTGTATGAAGTATGAGGTTAACCATAGAATTGATGAAGGAAATAAGGTGAGTGGTGCATTGAGGTATATAACAGTGGAGACAAAAAACATTATCTATGGAGGCAAAGAAGGGAACGTATGAAAGTATAGTGGTACGAACACACTGATATGGGTGTGAAGCTTGGGTTGTAAATGCTGCAGTGAGGAGGCAGTTGGAGGCAGTGGTGATGTCCTGTCTAAGGGCAGTGTGTGGTGTAAATATTATGCAGAGAATTCGGAATGTGGAAATTAGTCAGGGCTGAAGAGGGGTTGTTGAGGTGGTTTGGTCATTTAGAGAGAATGGATCAAAGTACAATGACATGGAGAGCTTGTAAATCTGTAGAGAAAGGAAGGTGGGGTATGGATCGTCCTTGAAAAGGCTGGAGGAAGGGGATAAAGGAGGTTTTGTGGACGAGGAGCTTGGACTTCCAGCAAGCATGCATGAGCGTGTTAGGTAGAAATGAATGGAGACAAATGGTATTTGGGACCTGACGAGCTGTTGCTGTGTGAGCAGGGTAATATTTAGTGAAGGGATTCAGGGGAACTGGTTATTTTTATATAGCCAGACTTGAGTCCTGGAAATGGGAAGTACAATGCCTGCACTTTAAAGGAGGGGTTTGGGATATTGGCACTTTGGAGGGATATGTTGTGTATCTTTATACAGTGGACCCCCGCTTAACGATCACCTCCAAATGCGACCAATTATGTAAGTGTATTTATGTAAGTGCGTTTGTACATGTATGTTTGGGGGTCTGAAATGGACTAATCTACTTCACAATATTCCTTATGGGAAAAAATTCGGTCAGTACTGGCACCTGAACATACTACTGGAATGAAAAAAGTTCGTTAACCGGGGGTCCACTGTACATATATGCTTCTAAACTGTTGTGTTCTGGGCACCTCTGCAAAAGCAGTGATTATGTATGAGTGAGGTGAAAGTGTTGAATGATGATGAAAGTATTTTCTTTTTGAGTATTTTCTTTCTTTTTGGGTCACCCTGCCCTGGTGGGAGACAGCCAACTTGTTAAAAAAAAAAAAAGTGTATAAATGTTGTAGGCTAAGTAAATGCTATAATAATAGCCTAACAATGCTGCTTCCTTAACCTATTGAACCACGAACAATCATAAAACGCATGAAAACATCATAAAATATTGTATATACATGTTGTGGTAACTATGTTTGGTAAATATGATTGGGCGGCTCGGCATTTGTGAATGTTCGAAGCTCGCGAAAGTGGAACTCGCTAGGCAGCGTGGTCTGAAAAGAAAAACAAAAATTCAAAAATTTCTCTTTTTAACTTGAGTAATGTATACAGGAGAAAGGGTTACTAGCCCCTTGCTCCCAGCATTTTAGTTGACTATTATGACACACACGGCTTATAGAGGAAGAATTCTGTTCAACTTCCCCATGGAGAGTTACCCAAGTATTACCTTTATATACCTACTTGGAGAGGGTTGTCACAGGGTAAAGAAGTGGTGGAAACCTGGCATATAATACAAATAAGTTGTGATTGGTGATGCATAATTTTTTTTTTCCTAGGACCACAACTGCAAACAGGGTGAAGACGATTGCAAGACTTTTCCACAACAGTTAAATCATTTTCGTTCTTTCATTTTAGCTTCCATCAGATGTCCAAAAGAAGGCCAAATTTCGTCTTGCAAGGGAGCCTCGGGACAACCCGAAGCCCGAAATGAAAGTCATCAAAGTTCCTATCCCAACTTTCCCACCAACTGCAATGGTTTATTCAGTGAATAAATATTCAGGTATGCTGACACAATTTGCAGTGTTCATAGATGTATAATTGCTTTACTGTTGCAACAATGTAGATGTACTGTATATTTGTCTTTAGTAAGTTTTATGGAAGCAATACTGTAGTCATGATATTACCAGCAACAAATATTCCAGACTGGAATACTGAAGCCATGGAGTGTGTGTACTCTGGTACTTGTGACAGTATAAAGTGTTAAGTCCCCAAAACAGTAGGCATCCTTTCCAAACTATGGTACTGTGTATGCCAAAAAGGCACTACTTACATTATACCACTCTCTAAACTACCCTTACCTCAACTGTGGTATTTATGCTGTGGTCGTAGTAGATCTCCATCACCTTCAACCATTACTAACTCAACAAAAAGCTGCTGTGTGGATGATCGCCAACTCCTGTGCCAGACGACACACCCCTCCATTCTTCAGAGTTTGAACTTAATATACAAAATATACACTCATATTATTGTGCCTACTATATACAGCCTCTCCTAACTTAACCCTTTGACTGTTTCAGCCATATATATGTATACGTCTTACGAGTCAATGTTTTGGATGTATGTGTACTCAATAATTGTAGTGGCCTCAAATCAAGCAGGAGAAAGCTGGTAGTCCCACATGTGAGAGAATGGGTCTGTGTGGTCAGTGTGCACTGTATAAAAAAAATCCTGCAACACGCAGTGCATAATGAGAGTAAAAAAAAATTCTGTTTTTGGATTAAAACGCTGACTTTGAGGTATATTTTCATATATTATTTATGGTTGTATTCTCGTTTTCGTGGTCTCATTTGATAGAATGGAAAACATATTACAGAAATAGTGGTAATTTTGATTAGGTTCACAATGAAAACTACCTTGAAATTGAGCTCAAAGTAGCAGAAATGTTCAATTTTTACCAACATTCAAGAGTAAACAAATCACACCACACGTCCAGTACACATGAACTGGGGAGTCTAATATTCTCTCACTAGTGCACTGATATTATTTATACCATTTTTACAATAATGCAATAGTCTGCAATAAAGTAAATCTATTTTTTCTGTGAATAAAAAATCAAAATAGAAAGCAAGAGTAATGTAAGAGGGGGCCTGGAGACGTGACTGATGAACAGAGGATGTTATTTTAGTGCCAAGAATGTCTGGATTGTTTATTCTGGGCCCTATTTTGAAATTGGCATCTTCTTTAATTTGTGTAAAATTGGCCAAATTGCCAGTTTCTGACCACATTATTGGGTAGTTAAAATTGGTAAATGGGTGGTTTCTTGTACTAAGTTGATAGAAAAAATGGAGTTCTAAAGATATTGCTATGAGTTTGGTAGACTGGAACAATGGAATTGGCCGAAAATAGGGCTCAAATTCGGCAAAATTGCCGATGTGTATATATTGCCAAAATCACTAACTTCGCAGGAGCGTAATTCCATAAGTTTTCAATCAGATTTCATACTTTGGTGTCATTACTATCGGAAAAAGATTGTCATTTCATAAGAAAATATGATTTTTTTTTGTTTTCAAATATTTTTCGACAGAGTGACAGTTTCAGAAAGAGGGCTTGCGACAGTCAAAGGGTTAATAACAGAGTTCCATTCCTAAGACCACATCGGTAAACGAAGTCATCGCTAAGTGAGGAGCATACTATAATGGTAGTGGGTTTGTCAACCATCTCTGATATTGTTTTAATGTCACCTTTGCACCATTTATAACATTTCTGGTATACTATTTTTAAATGTTTATACAACAGTGTACTGTATATTGTAATAAACAGTATAGAGGAAATCAGCTCTATTATACATTATTTAGGTATGCAAACTGGTCAGAGAGCCCGTTATAAGTCTGAGGTGTCTGTAAAGAAATACATCGCTAAGCGAGGAGAGGCTGTGTATAGAACATTAAACTCCAATATAAACCCTCCTCTCAAACTTCTCCTTGATAGCTACAACAGAACACAGGCACAACACAAGGCACAAAACTCTCTGATATCCCTCATATTTCTCGCACTATGCAATAATGCAATGCACATAAAGGGCTCCAAGATATGGAATTCATTGACCGAACCAGCAAAAGGTTCCCTGTCTGCCAGTCATTTTAAGACTACAGTATAACAAAAAATTATCTTTTCTCTTAAACTTAACTATACCAACACTACACTGTGTCTGAAATCGTAGAATAATTTTGAAACTACTAGAGAAATCCCAATTAACTTAAGATACCTAAATTAATGTAAGTATTAATACACACTTAAAATTGTACTATTGTAAATTGTACTAATTTTTTTTTGTTTGCAACCACTCTACTATAAATTGTACTAATTATAAAAATTTTTGCCACCCCTCTTTTTGTATTAATGTAGAATTATCATTCATCACTCCATAACCTGTCTAGTTTTAAGTAGTGTGTAAGCATTAAGCTTAGTCTGCCTGAAGTGTGTAAGCATTAAGCTTAGTCTGCCTGAAGTGTGTAAGCATTAAGCTTAGTCTGCCTGAAGTGTGTAAGCATTAGGCTTAGTCTGCCTGAAGTGCACATGCATGCTAGTGGCTTTCTTTGTGCTCAACAATATTTTACTGCATGTTAATTACACATTGTATATTATGCAAAGAAATAAATTTTTATTTTTGAATAAAAATAATGTGTACACTTGTTGCTAGTTGTACAATATGTTATGAGCTTGTGAATTAATAAAGTAGTTTCATCTTGTACAATATGCCAAAGTAGAGAGCGATTGTTGTACAAGGTGTCAAAATAAATAGCAAGTATATTTTGAGGTTGAATTTTATTAGAGAAAATTGTGATTGTTACAATATTTTTTTTTTTAACTAATGGTCAGTAGCTTAATTTATATAGTTAACCCGTAAACGGTTTAAATGTATATATACGTTGTTACTGCTAGTGCCCCAAACGTATATATACGTTTTATTTGTCATACATTCAACATTGCCACGATAAGCCTGAGTCGCCTAGACATAAGAGAATGGGTGTGCGCACTCACTATGCGCCATATTAAAATAATTGGGGATGCCTGGGTACCATATGCTCTTTTTTCCTATTAACCCTTAAACGGTCCAAACATATATATACGTTCACTCGCGTAGTGCCCCAAATTTTTTGGAAAAAAAAAAAAAAGGACTTATTAAAAAAAAGTTTTTTTTTTTTTCCAAAAAATTTGGGGCTATACGCAAGTGAACATATACAGTGGACCCCCGCATAACGATTACCTCCGAATGCGACCAATTATGTAAGTGTATTTATGTAAGTGCGTTTGTACGTGTATGTTTGGGGGTCTGAAATGGACTAATCTACTTCACAATATTCCTTATGGGAACAAATTTGGTCAGTACTGGCACCTGAACATACTTCTGGAGTGAAAAAATATCGTTAACCGGGGGTCCGCTGTATATATGTTTGGACCGTTTAAGGGTTAATAGGAAAAAAGAGCATATGGTACCCAGGCATCCCCAATTATTTTAATATGGCGCACAGTGAGTGCGCACACCCATTCTCTCATGTCTAGGTGACTCAGGCTTATCGTGGCAATGTTGAATGTATGACAAAGAAAACGTATATATACATTTGGGGTGCTACACGAGAGAACGTATATATACGTTTGGACCGTTTACGGGTTAAAATTTCTTAGGAGCAGGGATAGAGCACATCGGTATCTTTGCATCATGAATGACCAAATTATCCTCAATTTATTTTTTTCTAAATTATTTTGATATGACGAGAGGTACCTGGATAGTGTGGCAGTGCTCTGGCATGTTGCTTGTAGTATGATGGTACATAGGTAAAAAATAAGTATTTTTTTTTTAAGAGAAGAAAATTTGTATGATAGGAAGGAAGGGCTTTACCTCAAAAATTTATGTACATAATGATTTGGGTAAAATAATTTTTTCAGAGGAAAATGAAAAGGATGAGCCAGTGGATGCTGTGTCTGCAGCCATCATGGCTGCTGTGCTGGAAGAAAGACAACGTGAGAGAGCCAAGCGCCATTGTTCCACATGTTCCTGTGGTTCACCTAGATCTGACACTTCTGAAAATGATACCCTTCAAATGGAAGAGCTGAATGGTAATGGCAATGGTACAAGTAATTGTATATTTCATCAAGAGGAAGAGTTAAGTAGGGATATTAAATCACAGTTCAAGGTAAATGTTGTGGATGTTGGAACACAAGTGCTACCTTCATATATAGGAGAGACAGGCAAAGTACAGTCAACCTGTATCTATTGTCACTCTTCTAAAAATATGTCATCTGAAAAGGTGTCTTCACTTGACCGCTTATCTAGCAAAGCAATGAATGTGTCTCAGCACTCAAGATCCAAAAGTCAACCAATTAATCAAGTGACAATGCAGATGGATGAAGATCATAATGTAATAAAAGCTAGTGACCCATCATACCATAATAGTGTATTGAAGAGTCCAACAGCCAAGTCCTTCACATTTGGCTCCCAGTCAGGAAGTGCTTGGGACTGGGCAGCTGAAGGCCATGATTCAGGGACTCCCTCCACTCCATCTTCTCTAATTAGTGCTTCCTTAAGCTATGAGAGTGAAACAAGTAATGTGACATCACCACAGGATTCACCTGGTAGATTATCCCTAATTCCACCAAAATCTTTAATTAAATCTCCCAAAATCAGTAACACAGATATTACCAGAGTGCTTCAAGGTGTTGATGTAAGTGTGAATACTTCGCAGATGTCAAGACTAACAGGTGAGACGAGTGTGCTGGTATCAGCTGCATCACCTTACCACACTACAGGGACTTCATCTCAACGCTCTTCCAATACCAGTTCTAGCCATACGCCATCAGTAACACCTAATAGTTTTCCTCAGAGTCATTTACCACGACATCATATTGGTTGCTCATCTCCTGTTTCTACTACCTCAAGCAAAACACATGACAGGGCCAACCCTTATTTTTCACCATCTCTGGCTTCTAAAATACCATTCAGTGCTCGGTCTCCACACCAAGATGTGTTCACTCCATCGATTCACCGTTCTCCTCCTCAGTGTGTGTCCAGAGGAAGGAGAGATCTGGCCACAGATATAGTAGCTTCCAGCACTACTACAGCTTCTAGTACAGAAACAAGCTTGTGAGCTACTTGACGAATCAACCTACCTAGGTATCAGACCATTTGTACCTTTTAAATAGAACTTTGTGACAGTGATTGCTGATAAAACTAAATTACTGGTAATTCTAATTGCTAAAAAGAAATCTTAAATATTTTTTAAAATTTTACAGTGGCTATTGTGTGTTTTTTTTGTGCATTATACCTAGAAAATAAGCTATAGGGTATTCAAGAAAGATGTTAACAGCAGCCAGAAGGAACAAAGTAGGCAGTGTGATGTCAAAAGAGGTTGACAATAATATTTGAAGAATAACTATTCCCCTATTTACCAATATGTCTCTTATAAAATTTTTAAATGAACCCACATTTTCTTTAATCATGTTACTTCAGGTAATGCTCCAGGGAAAGTGGAAGGCAATAAAATTAGTTTTCTGTGCATTTTGAGAGCTGTCATAAACTTTAGTTGTGTATGGAAGTACTACCATGGCTGAAGAGTGGAGAAGTTTATTAGAATAATTTTTGTCTGTCCTGTTTGGTTTTCATCTATGGTTAATGTTTAAGTACTACAAAGATGCTTCAGTCAGTTACAACCTATCACAACCTTGAACTAAACAGACTTCATTTTTGTCACATTGTACTATCCTGGATTTCTTCATTTCTTTCTTCCAATATTAAATCTTCCATTTCAGGCATCCCCAGTATTTTTTACACATTTTAGTGGCTTCATTTCTTGTGTAAGCCAAAGTTGCCAGTTCACTTTTGTGTTAGTCAAATTAGCATGTTATGTTGTATCTTGAAACAAATGCTTGGCAAAAAAAAAAAAAATTGCATTTGCATTGGAAGAAATAAAAATTGACAGTGATTGGTGAAATTATGATAAAGCAATTGCAAGCAACTAATGAAAAGTATGGAATTTGAATGGTTTTTCAAGTCAATCCTAAAATTAGCAGGTCAGTGCTCTAGTTGGATGAGTCATGTTAGGCCAGCATGAAGAAGTGGTTAGAGCACTGGGCAGCTAATTGTAGGACTGGCTGTACATGGGTTAGAATCCTGTCTTTTGCACAAAAATAATTGACAAGGTTTCTTATGATATACAAATTCACTAGTATGCAGTTAGCTATCACTGTGACGTGAATCTCATGAAGATAGTAATGATTTTTCAGGGAGAGTTGAACTATTAATACTCCATTCAGTAGAGTATTGGTTTTGTAAATTTTTTTTTTTTGTGGTTGGTGTTCCACATCATTTGAGTTTTACTTTCTAAATAGGAATGATACATTTTCCTTAATTAAGCCTTAATGCAAATGAACACACATCTTACTTTTTTTCTAACACCACAATTTATATGCATAAGTGTATATTTATGTACACCATAACTAGAAAAAAAAAATGGCTAAATTCCTCGGATATGATTGCCAGTGAAATATGCAATCTTTAATGATTTTTTTACACAGAATTGATACTGACAGATCCTGGACATTATTAGTAGCATGTCTTGTATATATTTAATGCTTCATAGGGGGGAGGGAAGGCTTTCAGAAGCAGCCTTTTAATGCACTTTAAAGGAGGGGTTTGGGATATTGGTAGTGTGGAGGGACATCTAAGCTGTTGTATCTGAGTGCCTCTACAAAAACAGTGATTATGTATGAGTGATGGTGAAAGTGTTGGATGATGAAAGTATTTTTCTTTTTGTTTTGTTTTTCTTTTTGGGTCACCCTGCCTCGGTGGGAAACGGCCAACGTGTTAAAAAAAAAAAACTGAAGAGTGCTGTGGATGGTCATAGAAAATGGCAAGTGCATATATATAATTAAAGGTTTACCTGTGAAACAATAGGTTGTAATAAATAATTGTAGGTTTATTGCTTAAGAAAAACAGATGTGCTAATTGGTTAATCTTTTTATTTTTGTGCAGACTCTTTATTTCTGGGTTTTCTGACCAATTGGAGGTATGGGCATTTTTTCTAAAATTTAATTGCGATTGATTTGAGGTGTCTGGTTTTCCACATTAATATGACCTCTATCCTCTACCTGTTAACTTTGCAGCCTTGACTTGCACGAAAGTAAGAGAAAATTGTAACTAATTAAAACTTAACAGTGATTGATTTGAGGTATCTGACCTTCCTTGTGTATCCCCTTCAGCCCTCGTATCTTTTGTTAATTTTAGAGTCATCACTATCAGTGGATAAAAGCCAAAGTTATCAGTTAAAAAGTCCAAACAGTAAAATTCCTTAAAGTAGATAACTTTACATCAGGTTGTATACTATAATATTGATTTACAGTGCATTACATGCTTCAGTCACTTTTTTTATTTTTTTTTTATTGAAAATAAGTCATCTTAATGTAATAAAACTTTTGTAATAAATTTTATATTTGTATAAATTTATTAAACAGACAGCTAGGTGTGTTGTGCAGTATATATTGTATTTTTTATATGTATTTTGTGTTTTTCTGAAAAATAAGTGTTATAAAGTGTATTTTGAGTATCTGTTTAGTGATTTGTTAGTTTTTGGCAGTATACTATTTTTCAACATTGATCAAGTATTTAGACAGTTTTGCTGGGAATTTTGTGTTGATAATTTGGACTGTAAATACAGTAGAATGTATAAAATGAAAAGGCATTAGTAAATCATTTAGCAACTGCTCATACTGCACCATCCTTCAGATGTTTATCTAGTGCTCTGCTTGTCTCTCTACTGCTCTTCGTTTTCCTTGATGCAGTAGTTAATTTTCTCACCAACTGAATATCTTGAGATCAAGCATGTATGAGTTTCATTTACATGAATGGCTAACTATGCAAATGTCGGTAATTTTTTTTGCCTCCCCAGTTTTTCTTTCAGGACCAGGTTTCATTGTAAAATGACTAAATGAAAAAAAATATTACTCTTATAAATAGTTTGAGCTTTAAATTTAAAGGTAAATTATGTATCATTGTACTAAGAATGAACATTTTGTTTGAGGTTTACATCTCATTATACTGTTCTTTAGCATAATCATTACTACACAGACAAAATTTACGAGAACTAAAAAATACTTCATTTGACAGAAAGCTTTTTTTTTTGGGGGAGGGGGGGGAGGTGGATATGTAGTCATGAAATTTCACCTATGTATTTGATGAATAAATAATTAATCATTTGGTTTAAGTTAGCCATGGAAGTCTGTGTAGAAATGTAACATTATTTTCTTGATGACTTGGAAGTTTTACTTAAAAAGTAACTGTTTTTGGCCACATCTACTCAGTGGTCTATTTTAAATGTGTTTAATACTTTTTTTCAAATTAAACACTGCCTTGTATGTATTGTAAAAAAAAAAAATTGTGCTCCTCAGATTCTTGTCTAAAGTTTATAGTGAGGTTGCAAAATTTTATTTCACTTGAGTATTCTATTGTTGCAAATACAGAATAATGTTCTGCTTATGTGGATGTTTTTTGAGACTAGTTTACAGATTGGCTAACTGTACAACAAATAATATGGTTGAGAATATGTGGGAATGTTTCACATTCTTTAAGTTTAGGAATACAATAATACAAGTTATTGATGACATATTGTATATAGACACTTGTAAATAGACTTAACTATTAGGTATAGGTTAAGGAATTCTAGTCAGCCAGAGGGAAAACTGCCATTAAAAGAAGTTCTTAGATATTATCTTTATAATGGCTGTTTTCTATTGATGGTATTTTCAATCTTAATGGACTTGTTCACTGTTAAATGGTTTATCTTTAAATCGACAGTATCTCTTCTCTCATTTGCCCACACTATTAATCATTTTGTTCACAGTTTTGTCAGTTGCTGGCTTACTTTTTTGTAAGCATAGTTTGGTTTAGCACTTAATTTCATTATATTGTTTTTATCATTGTAAACACATTAGAAACCAACTTGAAAGAAGTTTGGTAGCTGATGGATAAGTACACAAGTACCGAAATGTAGAGAAGACTTTTTCACGTATCTGCCATACATCATGTCAGCTGTTAGTATTATGGACTTTTATCCAAGGAAGAGTTTTGACCACAAAAAATATTTATTAACCAAATGAAGGCATGCCATTTGTATTTTGCTGAAAATAATTGTAGATGGTGTCTACATACCATAGGTATTCAATATAAATGCAAAGTTTATTTTTGCATTGCAAGAGAAAATACACTATATGGAGCTGGGAGACTGGTAACTATACCCTCTTGGTTTGTGTTGTCACCATGCACATGTAATGTTTATTGAACAAAAGCATTCAGTATTATATTTTGTTGGAAATAATTGAGGTGCTGCTTACATACCTCAGGTTTTAAATACAGGGGTCCCTAATTGTGTATATCTGCACTTATGATTTGGCTTCATAGAAACCAATTACATGTTATGTCTTATGAGCATCAGTCCACTACTCTAAACAAATTACTTGCATATGGAGGCTATACTTTTAAGACTTTTGGAGGTTTATAACGTATTCAGTCACTTAAAAATTGGAGAGGCTTGGAATAAAGTCTGAGAAAGAAACAGGATTTGTATTTGGTATATAATTTTAATGGGTTTGAGAATTATATAGTGTGATAGAGAACATAGTTGACATGACAAGCCAACTTTACCCTGAGGTGGAGCTGTATATGAGGATGTAGATGTAGGTCTCAGCAGTAATGAACTCGTTGAATTAAAGGCACAAAATGTTGCAGGAGTGAAAGCTTCTGATGAGATTGCACTTCCCACAGTGAAGAGATTTGATTTGAAGAGAATAGCTAAGAAATTCAAGGTCTTTGAAATTGAACTGGCAGTATTTGAGGAGCAAGACCCAAACTCCTCAATATTTACCAGTTTCTCCAGAATTCACTCATGCCTTTGTCAAGCAATAGAAAGTTTGTGTCTGCTCACTTTGAAAAGTTTTTGAAGAAATCTTCACCATCCAAAGCTAATACTCCTGAGAAGCCTTCCTTACCACTCAAGATTCACATTGCTTAATTCCATCATTCTCTGCCTTTTCAAATTAGTCATCCACTTTATGCTGTGAAGACCATCACTCCTAGTGAGCAAGACAGCACCAGTATTCAAGGTAATTTAAAACATTGTTCTATATTATTGTACTATATTTTCATTGTTATTGTTTGCTTAACAGGTCATGATTAAGAATGTGATAGGAAACTTGCCAAAGATAGAGGCCAGAAATTAATAAACAAAGATAAGAAGGAATGAACTAAAGTGAAAAAGATTTGGTGGTAAAGCACTAGACTGAATGGAATCTTTCATTTGAGTTTGTAAAAATGGCACTGAATATGAAAGACAGAATACAAAGAATTTCTATAATTGCAATGATAAAGATGTAATGGAAAATGTGGGAGGCTGCAAATATGCACCATAGTTCCAATATGTGTACAAATGAGGACACCTTAGTTGGTGTGGCTTTTAACCCCAAACAACTAAATGAAAAATATGAAAAGGGAAGTAAACAAGCTACTATTGGTTGTACCTCTTCAAGGGGGGCTCCTTGGCGTGGTGAAGAGGCTCTTGGTCTGAGGAATTAGCCCTGTCGGTCTTCTTCCTCAGACCGAACCTAATTACCCCCCATTCTCCCCTCCCCTATCCCATCCTCCCCATCCTCCCCTTTTTCCATTCCTCCTCCTCCTCCTCACCCCTCCCTTTTGCCCTTCCTCTTTTTAGCCTTCGTGATTTCTCCCACAGGCGCGCTAGTTCCTAGGTAGGGGAAAGGACACCGGGGTCCATCCCATTCCGTTGAGGTTTCTTGGCGGTGGCGTAGTTTGCCGTGGAATCTGGATTGCCTAGGGATGTCCCGATCCCTCTCCGGTATCCCGGAGTAGCTTTGGGTGTCTTTTGGGCGACGGGTGTATCTCTGGAAGCCACCTTTCGGATTCCGGGGGTGGTGGCTGAAGGAGGTATGCTTTGTGGCGGATATCCGGCCGCCCTCTCTTTTGTCCACCGAGGTAGCTCGGCAGATGTGAGGTTGCTATCCCAGATTGCTGGTTTACTGGCATGAAGGGTAGGGTATGGCACGGGTTCCATGCTGCATCTGCGCTACTAGCGGTGTCGAGTCCTCTTGGGCGCGGAGGGAGATTTCTGGCCCTTTCATTCCTCCTAGGAACTATCCCTCCCCGGTCCCCCCTTTTTTTTTCTTTTTTTTGTTTTTATTTTCTTTTCTTCTTTCTTTTTTTTTCTTAAAAACAAAAAGAAAGAAGTAACCTAACCATGGCAGCCCTAGTCCATGAACCTAGTACCCCCGGGCCCCTTCTTGATACCGCACCCCGTTCTGACCCCGCCTCGTCTTTGGACCACTCTTCAGACATTCCTCATGCCTCTGTACCTATTGCCGGTGCTGTTTCCTCACCCGCTTCAGGTACTGAGGCCTCGACTGACTCCTTCGATTTATCAGACCTTCGCTCTCCTCTGACTATGCTTCCGGCCTCTCCCTCTACGGTGCGGCAATTTTCAAATCGCCGACCCGTTCCACGTCGGACCAACTCTGGTCCCACGCCTAAACGTCAACGACAATTACCTGCTGATGATACTTCTCCACCTTCACCTTCTCGTTCTTCTCAGAAACGATTGACACGTCCTTCACTACCTTTCCACGCTCAGTTTCAGACTGAACAGTGGACTAAATTCTTCACTTTACGACCAACTTCCTCTACTGCCTATCTTTCTGACCATAGTATTGGCAAGGCACTCCTACGCCATGTTGGTAAAGATATTTCTTTTCATGCTCTTAAGAGCGGTACGCGCATCATTACCGTACAGAATGCTACCCAGGCTCGTGAGCTCTCTCGTCTTTCCCATATAGATACTGTTCCTGTCACCCTTGAAAAACATCATTCCCTCAATTCTTGTAGTGGTACCGTTATTCTGCCCCATACCATAGTTCAACAAAATTTCCAGACATGTGGCACCGACATTCTCGAACAGCTGGAACTCCAAGATCTCCCAATCCTCAAGGTAGACACTTACGTTCTTCCTGCCCGTGGGCGGAGACGATACCCTAGCAATGTGGCTCGTTTAACTTTTGACAGCCGAGAACTCCCATCCTCCGTTTATATAGCAGGACATCGGTTACAAGTTCGAAAGGTGATCCCTACACCACAACAGTGTAGAAATTGCTGGCGATTTGGCCATCCAGCGAAATATTGCAGATCTATCGCCGAATGCCCAGTCTGTGGTGCCGATGACCATTCTAATACGTCTTGCAATCGATCTCCCTCTTGCCTTAACTGTCATGAGGCTCACCCTTCGTACTCTCGCCGTTGTCAGGTCTATTTAAACGAGCGGGAAATCCGTTACCTCAAAGAGACAGAAGGTCTCCCTTATGCCATGGCAGTTTCTCATCTCCGCCTCCAAGGGAGACTCCCACGTGTTTCTTATTCCCGTGTTTCAAAACGTCCCCCCACTTCTGGTATCCCATCTTCTACACCCACCTCTGTGGTTACCTCTCCCATAATCACTCCTGTATCTAATCCTTTTGCTGTCCTCGGCTCAGACGTCCCTACTTCAACGCCTCAGTCTAATCTCGCTTCTTCGAGTTCTCTCTTACAAGCCTCAGTATCGACGAGACCTCGTACGACACCTCTTCCCAATCGTCCCTCTACTTCTCAAAAGTCAAAAAAAGGTCCGGTAACACCTCCTACCCATCTTCCACCTCCTCATTTTACCCTCCCTGTCTCTGTCCCTAGTTCTTCCCCTCTCACTGGCTCGGTTACAAGTGCAGAGGTTCACCCTCCTCCTCGTAATGTACCTTCCTCCCCTGTTCCCTCCCAAGTTTCTTCCTCTTCTGCCACCTCCCAGGTTCCTGTCTCTTCTGTCCCCTGCCACGCTTCTCCAGTTCCCTCCACCCTTTCGCCCCCCCCTACCTTGGTACAGTCCAATACAGTTCCAATCTTTACTCATCCTCCCCCTACCATTCCCAATATTGTCTCCCATACGACATCTCTGAATTCCGAAACACTTGAAGCAATCTCTGAATATATTGCAGAGACCAAACCATCAATGGACACTGATCCACCTTCCGCTCTTTCTCTCTCCTCTGCTCCATCTGCGCAACTCCTTTCTTCACAGCGCACCGTTCCTTCGCTGCTTGAACATTTTCCACTGCCTCCGCATGTGGACTTTTCTAACCCTTCTAGTCCGTAGGAACCCTTACCTGCGGATTTCAAGTATCTTTATCATTGCCAATCATGGCCTTTTTACAGTGGAATATACGCGGCCTCAGGGGTAATCGGGGTGAGCTTCAGATGTTACTCTCCCAGTTTGCCCCTGTTGGTGTTTGCTTACAGGAACCAAAATTACACTCTGCTGTTATTTCTCACATCTCAGGCTATAATTTGTTGTATTCTTCAGATCCTTTTCCTGATGGGACCTTTAATGAAAGTGCCCTTCTTCTCCGCACTGATATTCCGTACCATCAACTATTTATTCATACTTCGCTGCATTACACAGCAGCCCGTATCCACTTACATAGGTGGTATACGCTCTGTTCTTTATATCTCTCTCCTTCTCGGGCATTATCTATTCCGGATTTTGCCTTCCTTGTTTCGTCATTACCGCCACCGATTCTGTTACTTGGTGATTTTAATGCCCACCATTTCCTCTGGGGAGGGTCTCACTGTGATTCCCGTGGAATTCAGTTAGAGGCTTTTCTTGCCACCCACCCCCTCCATGTTTTAAATACAGGTACTCACACCCATTTTGATCCTCGGACTCATACTCTCTCTTGCATCGATCTCTCAGTTTGCTCTTCCTCCGCCGCATTAGACTTTACTTGGTCTGTTCTCCCGGACTTACATGACAGTGATCATTTCCCAATCATTCTTTCTTCCCCTTCATATTCGCCACCTCTTCGCACCCCACGCTGGCAATTTAATCGGGCAAATTGGAACCTTTACTCACACCTGACTGTTTTTAAAGAGGTTCCTTCTTCGTCCTCCATCGATGAGCTTTTACACCTCTTCTCGTCCTCCGTTTTCACCGCAGCTTCTCATTCTATACCCCAAACTTCGGGCAGGCATTCTCAGAAATGCGTGCCTTGGTGGTCTCCTGCTTGTGCTCGTGCAGTACGTTTGAAACGCGCTGCATGGGGCAGGTACCGGTACAATAGAACCACAGAGCGACTCCTTGATTTTAAACAGAAGCGTGCGATCGCTCGCCGTGTCATCCGTGACGCTAAACGCACTTGCTGGCGAGATTATGTCTCCACCATCACCTCTGCTTCCTCTATGAGTGCAGTCTGGAAAAAAGTACGAAAACTGAGTGGTAAATATTCTCCTGACCCGGCTCCTGTTCTGCGAGTTGCCGGTGTTGATATAGCAAACCCACTAGATGTTGCCAATGAAATTGGCAATCATCTGGTCCGTATTTCTCAGGGACTCCATCTATGCCCCTCATTTCTTTCCTCAAAGTCTGCCAGAGAGTTAGCACCCTTGGACTTTTCTTCTCTCAGAGAAGAACAGTATAATGTGCCTTTTACACTTCAAGAACTGGAGGCAACACTCTCAGCTTGTCGATCATCGGCAGCTGGGCCCGACGACATTCATATTCGTATGCTACAACATTTACATCAGTCAGCCCTTGCAGTCCTATTACGCCTTTACAATCTTATTTGGTCACAAGGAGTTCTTCCACAGCTGTGGAAATCCGCCATTGTTCTCCCTTTCCGCAAACCAGACACTACGGGACATGAAACCTCCCACTATCGTCCCATTGCTCTTACCAGTGCAGTTTGCAAAGTAATGGAACGTCTAGTAAATAGACGTTTAGTGTGGTATTTAGAGACACACAACAGTCTCTCCACTCGTCAATATGGCTTTCGTAAGGGACGTTCTACCATAGACCCCTTACTGCGCTTGGATACGTATGTTCGTAATGCCTTTGCGAATAACCACTCAGTTATTGCCATATTTTTTGACCTTGAGAAGGCATATGACACAACTTGGAGGTATAATATTTTAGCCCAAGTCCACTCCTTAGGCCTTCGAGGCAATCTACCATCCTTCCTTAAGAACTTTTTAACTGACAGGCATTTCCGTGTTCGGGTTAATAATGTGCTCTCCCCGGACTTTGTCCAAGCTGAAGGTGTCCCCCAGGGATGTGTTCTGAGCACAACACTTTTTCTCCTTGCTATTAATGATTTGGCCTCTAGTCTTCCATCAAATATTTGGTCATCACTCTATGTTGATGACTTCGCTATTGCCTGTGCAGGCGCTGACTGTCACCTCCTTACAGTTTCTCTCCAGCATGCAGTCGACCGTGTTTCCAATTGGGCCACCACACATGGGTTTAAATTTTCCAGCACTAAAACCCACCAAATCACTTTCACTAGACGCTCTGTCATCTCTGATCATCCTTTGTACCTTTATGGCTCACGTATCCCTGAACGTGATACAGTCAAGTTTCTGGGCCTCCTCTTTGATCGTAGGTTATCCTGGAAACCTCACATTACCTCTCTGAAGGCAACTTGTCACAGCCGGCTGAACCTTCTTAAAACCCTTGCTCATCTTTCGTGGGGAGCTGATCGTCGAACCCTCCTTCACCTACATTCCACCCTTATTTTATCGAAACTTGATTATGGTGACCAGATCTATTCAGCGGCATCTCCTGCTACTCTCTCTAGCCTTAACCCCATTCATCACCAAGGATTACGTTTATGCCTTGGTGCTTTTCGCTCTTCCCCTGTCGAAAGCCTCTATGCAGAAGCGAACGTTCCATCCTTATCCGATCGCCGTGATGCCCATTGCCTGCGCTACTATGTACGCTCTCATGATCTCCGCAATCCTTCCATTTATAGAATGGTCACTGATATTAGTAGACATTCTTTATTTGTTCGCCGCCCCTGCTTACTCCGTCCCTTCTCTCTTCGCCTTCATTCGCTCTTGTCTTCTCTTCAACTACCACCTTTCTATGTACATGTAGCATCTCACTTTTCCCTACCCCCCTGGGAAGTTCCAGCTGTTCGAGTCTGTTCTTTCTCCCTCCCTTGCTCGAAAGCCCAACTGTCTACGGTCGCTTCCCGCTCTCTTTTTCTTGACCACTTTCACTCTCATTCTCATGCCATTGCTGTGTACACAGATGGCTCTAAGTCTTCTGACGGCGTAGGATTCGCAGCAGTGTTTCCGGACAGCGTCGTACAAGGGCATTTACTATCTTCAGCTAGTATTTTTACTGCTGAATTATATGCCATCCTTACAGCACTTATCCGTATTGCATCTATGCCTGTGTCATCATTTGTGGTTGTCTCAGACTCCCTTAGTGCTTTACAGGCTATACAAAAATTTGATACACCTCACCCCTTAGTCCTCCGTATCCAACTTTGGCTACGCCGCATCTTTACTAAGCATAAAGATATTGTTTTTTGTTGGGTCCCTGGTCATGTTGACGTACAGGGCAATGAACAGGCAGACACTGCTGCGCGGTCAGCAGTACATGACCTACCAGTTTCTTATAGAGGTATTCCATGTACGGACTATTTTGCTGTAATATCTTCCCACCTTCACACCCGTTGGCAACAACGTTGGTCTACTATGCTCGGCAACAAACTTCAGTCTATTAAACCGAGTATAGGTTACTGGCCGTCTTCTTATCACCAGTGTCGAGGTTGGGAGACTACTCTCTCCCGTCTTCGCATTGGCCATACTCGTCTTACTCATGGATATCTCATGGAGAGGCGTCTTGCTCCTCTCTGTGAGAATTGCCAAGCTCCATTATCAGTCAGCCACATTCTGTTGGACTGCCCACTTTATCAACGAGCACGCAGAATTTACCTCTGTCGTCGTCTTCGCCCCGCTGCTCTCTCTTTACCTTCCCTTCTCGCTGATGGACCCACCTTTCATCCGGACTCTCTCATTGACTTTTTGACAACGACTGACTTACTTCACAAATTCTGATACTTTCAGCCCTTTCTACTTGTATCTCTTGCTACCCTCTACCCCCGTACTATCCCCTGCCCCGCTGTTTTCTGTAACCTGCTGATCATCCCCCCTCCCTTCTGCCATCCAATTCCCTTGCTTCCTTCCCTACCCTGCAGCGCTGTATAGCCCTTGTGGCTTAGCGCTTCTTTTTGATTATAATAATAATACTATTGGTTGTAGACCCTTCAAGTGAGTGGGTTGAGTGGGGAGGGGGGGGGTTGATGCCTCTATGCTGATGAGGAGCTCGTGATTCAAAGAATTGGAGCTATCCTTTTCCTCGCATCAAACCTCATTGCCTCTCATTCCACTGATGCTGTATGACTATGGGTGTAGCATTCCCCATGAATATATCATGATAATCATAAATTAGATATTCCAGTTGCTGCATTTCAGATGAAGAAAGGAAGACAAAAATAGGACCAAACAACGTAGAACCTAGGTCTTTACGGAACATGCAGACAGACTTAGTCATCCATTATGGAAAAAATTTTGGATCTTGCTTCAAGAAGAAAAAATGGCATACAGTGCCAGTATTCAGAAAAGGGGACAGGATGGAATCTTTGAACTATAGTGAATGAAACTCTTGGAGAGGAAAAAAATCTGTATTCTTTGAGAGCAAAAGGTTGCTTATTAGTAAATGTTTAGATTTTTGATCAGCAAATTTTTGTACATTAAATCAACTAAGCTAGTTCAGGTCATTAAAATATAGAAACCCTTTTGAATTTAGTGCTTAATTTGACTGTTATTATTATAATTATTAAAATATTGAAGACAAAGGTGGGGCAGATTATGTTTTAGATTTAAAGAAAGGGTTCAAGAGTTCGTATGAGAGACTTGGCCTGAAAACTGCAAAACATAAGAAGAATAGAAGGAAAACTATTGCAGTGGATGGCAGGTTTGTGTTTTAAAGAAAAGCATAAAATATTTAATAAAAATGCATAAGATGCCCTTGTGGGATAATACCACTTAGCAGGGTATCGCAAATATCAGTGCTTGCACCATTAATGTTTCTGGTTTATCTAAATGATTTGACAGAAGGAATAAAACATTATATGAATTTGTTTGCAGATGATGCAAATGTTTATACAAGAAAAGAAATGTAAATACGTAAATGGAATGATAGATAGTTGATGGAATCCAGTGTGGACAAGTACCATGTATCATGATTGAAACTGGAGAAAAACTAAGTTTTGTGATAAAACAGTAAACTCGTGAGAGAGAGAGGACCTAGGAGCCATCTTTGAGAAAATCTTGTCAGTGAAAAAAATTAAGAGAAGAAAATAGTGTAAAACTCCATTGTATTACTGATCAACTATAAATTAGTCTTTTGATGGGTGGGGTGGAAAGGCAGAAAAAAAATTGTGACAACATAGGTTTGACCTGAATTGGAATATGAAGGGGTGGTATGGTAATCGCAATTATGAAAACTTGGACAAGTTTGGAAAAGTTTAACGAGGAGTTAAAAGATGGCCACCAGAACTACAATACTTAAGGCATCATATATGCTCTCACTGGAAGATACAAAGGATAAGAGAAGGCATGATAACCATGTGTAACATTATCAAAGATATGAAAGAATTTATAAGGAAGACACCTTAGCACTGTCAGTAAGGACAATGAGAGTCCATAGCTATATACTAAAGAGGTGCTACAAAAAATACCAGAGATGTAGAAAAATTGAAAGATTTACAGAAGGAGGTAGCGAGTGCAACAGCTCTTTGAAGCTTTCAAATATTAAATGATAGTGAAGGTGGGACCCCATGAACTTAACTCTGCTTCTGTTGCTACAAGTAGGTAATTGTGTGCTAATGCATACACATGCATACACTCACAATCTTTCATACACTCACTGTTGTACACACTTTCACACTCGCACAGTCTTGCACATGCTCACTCTCACACTTGCGGTCTCTCATTCTCTATCACACACTACTGCAATTTCTCACTCTTGCTCTCACATTCTCTTACATTCACGCTCTAATACTAAACAGGGCAAGTATCTATCGACAAGTGCAGTGGACAGCTGTTAACAAATTAACACTCACTCACTCGAGTACTCCATAATTAGAACATAAGTGGTCTTTTTAATGATCTCCAACAGAGATAATGTTGTATTTAGTTGTGTACAAGTAATATACAAGCTAGATACAAGTAATAGCAACATTTGAATATTTCTATGGAGTGCAGTATGCGGTGCTAATACACTTAAGGTTTTGCATTATACACAGTTTTGCTCACTTAATGGTTGTTAGAGTAGTCCAGTTTGTCAGCGGATACACAGCTTTGTGATAGTGCTTGCTTTTGGTGGCCTTCAAAACTTCCACTAAGGTGCATATCTTTTAATCAAGGAGAAGAAAGGTGGTTCTAGGCTTGATAGCTTTTGTTGCTAAATCTGTTAAATTTGATGCAAAGCATTCATATGTTTGATAACTAGAATCAATTCCCCAGTTTAGATTATACTGTTTTCATTTGATTTACACAGCCACTGGGGAAGGCCACTAGATTCAACGATAATCTAAGGATTCTAATTAGGATTTCTTCCAGTTCACTTTTTATTTTGAGATATGAGGAATGTAGAATGAAATCAGTGCTTAAGTTGATAAGTTTAAGAACATTGTAGACAATGCATTTGTATGTTACACTGTAACATTTAGAAAAGGTGTGTAGTACATTGTAGACAATGCACTTGCATGTTATATTGTAGCGTGCAGGAAAGTTGTGTAGTCCTAAATGTTGGACTGTAGGATCTTGAACTACTTGAAACACATCTCATTAGGTCTTAGGTCACTTTGGTCCCACCAGCACCTAAGATCTTCCTGCCCTCTGAGTGACAAGAATAAATAATGTGCACCTGTGTTATAGATGTATTTTTGTTTTATTAAGTGAAAAGAAGCTGCTCGTATAGATGTGTATAAAAGTGAGAAATCAACCCATTCTATACAGATATTGGATCATGGAGAAAAGCACCACACACTGAACAAGGTTTGAAAAACAAACAAGCTATTTATGTCTTTGAAGGAACAGAGAATTTTTTAAACATGTTCAGTGGCTTAGAAGATATCAGGGAAATGAAGTTCAAAGCAGTGTGAATAAAAGTCTAAGGTTAATAGTGCAGTATTACTTTGTCTGAGACTAGTTATTCAGTAAAAGTCCTGTATATATTTATTCAGTGAAAGTCCTGTACATATTTATTCAGTGAGTCCTGTATCCATAAGTCTGTATGAAGTGGGAATATTTTGTGAAACCTATTTGAAAGCCTTCAGTGTTATATACAGTGCAGTCCATCATGTAGGCTTGAGAGGGAGAGAGCGAGCGCGAGAGGGAGAGAGCGAGCGCGAGAGGGAGAGAGCGAGCGCTAGAGGGAGAGAGCGAGCGCAAGAGGGAGAGAGCGAGCGCGAGAGGGAGAGAGCGAGCGCGAGAGGGAGAGAGCGAGCGCGAGAGGGAGAGAGAGCGCGCGAGAGGGAGAGGGCGAGCGCGAGAGGGAGAGGGCGAGCGCGAGAGGGAGAGGGCGAGCGCGAGAGGGAGAGGGCGAGCTCGAGAGGGAGAGGGCGAGCTCGAGAGGGAGAGCGCGAGAGGGAGAGGGCGAGCGAGCGAGAGGGAGAGGGAGAGGGAGAGGGCAAGAGGGAGAGGGCGAGGGCGAGGGCGAGAGGGCGAGGGAGAGGGCGAGGGAGAGGGCGAGAGGGGAGAGGGAGAGGGCGAGAGGGGGAGAGGGAGAGGGGGAGAGGGAGAGGGAGAGGGAGTGAGGGAACACGAGAGGGAGTGAGGGAGCGCGAGAGGGAGGGAGGGAGGGAGAGGGAGGGAGAGAGAGAGAGAGAGCGGGAGGAAGTGAGAGGGAGGGAGAGAGGGAGGGAGGGAGGGAGAGAGAGAGAGGGAGTGAGGGAGCACGAGAGGGAGTGAGGGAGCACGAGAGGGAGGGAGGGAGAGAGAGAGAGAGAGAGGGAGGGGGAGAGAGGGAGGGAGGGAGAGAGAGGGAGTGAGGGAGCACGAGAGGGAGTGAGGGAGCACGAGAGGGAGGGAGGGAGAGAGAGAGAGGGAGGGAGGGAGAGAGGGAGGGAGGGAGGGAGAGAGGGAGCACGAGAGGGAGGGCGAGAGGGAGGGAGGGAGAGAGGGAGAGAGGGAGAGAGAGAGAGAGAGAGGGAGGGAGGGAGAGAGAGGGGGAGTGAGGGAGCACGAGAGGGAGTGAGGGAGCGCGAGAGGGAGTGAGGGAGCGCGAGAGGGAGGGAGGGAGCGTGAGAGGGAGGGAGAGAGAGAGGGAGGGAGAGAGAGAGGGAGAGGGAGGGAGAGGGAGGGAGAGAGAGAGGGAGAGGGAGGGAGGAAGAGGGAGGGAGACAGAGGGAGAGAGACAGAGGGAGACAGAGGGAGGGAGACAGGGAGGGAGACAGAGGGAGGGAGAGGGAGGGAGAGAGGGAGGGAGAGAGAGAGAGAGGGAGGGAGAGAGAGAGAGTGAGTGAGAGAGAGAGAGAGAGAGAGGGAGAGAGTGCAAGAGAGAGAGAGAGAGAGAGAGTGCAAGAGAGGGAGGGAGAGAGAGAGAGCGAGCGAGGGAGAGAGTGCAAGAGAGAGAGAGAGAGTGCAAGAGAGAGAGAGAGTGCAAGAGAGAGAGAGAGAGAGAGTGCAAGAGAGAGAGAGAGAGTGCAAGAGAGAGAGAGAGTGCAAGAGAGAGAGAGAGAGAGAGAGAGAGAGAGTGCAAGAGAGAGAGAGAGAGAGTGCAAGAGAGAGAGAGAGAGTGCAAGAGAGAGAGCATGAGCATATAGTACTGTATATAGATTGGACTTGATGTCCTGTCCAGTAGTATTTGAAGTTCCATTTTATGTAATTTCAAATATAGCCTTTGTTTATTCTGAATTAAACTGTATATCTTAGACACCTAATATTTGTTGAAGCAATGTATAATATATATTTGTCTAGATATACAGTAGTGAATTTCAATAGTGTTTAATTTTGTTTTAAAGTTGAATGAAGTGATTTTGACCTAATGATAATTATTAGCAATTATATTTACCTTTCCCTGTATAGCTTTGCATAGTATAGTATTGTAACTTATTCTTTTCTCTATACTGTAGTAAATTTTATATATGCTCTTTGATATTTATCACCAATCAAAGATACTGTGTATGTTTACTGAATTATTTTCATATGGGATGAATATAAGTATGGTAAGGTAAATACACGTATGATAAGGAACAGTATAGTACAGTGGACCCCCGATTTACGATCAGCTCCCAATGCGACCAATTATGTACTTGTATTTATGTAAGTGCATTTGTATGTGTATATTTGGGGGTCTGAAATGGACTAATCTAATTCACAATATTCCTTATTGGAACAAATTCGGTCAGTACTGGCACCTGAGCATACTTCTGGAATGAAATAATATCGTAAACCGGGGGCCCACTGTATTTGAAATCTGAAGTGTATGTTGCTTAAGACAGTTTTGTGCATGCATTCCATAATTTTGGCATCATCAATAAAGAGGTTAAATTCGAAAGGTCATGTTACTGAAGTTACTAGGGGTGGAACGTACTGGTATTTCATATCTTTAACCCTGTTTCTTTCCCATTCTCTCAGATTGCCTACCATTTTCAGGTGACTAGGAGGCAATTGGCAAGTTTAGTACAGGTTACCATAACTGAAAAATTAAAGATAAAATATCTCGGTCATCGATGTGGTAACAATGTATCTTTAACAAGTCAGAGTAACACATTTTTAAAATATCTGATAATGAGAGATATGTAGAAATTAATAAATACACTATCTTAAGAATTAGGCATCCTAAGAAATATAGTAGTTAAAACTTGAAAAATGTAAGAAAAGTTGCATAATGTCAGGTACTGTATCTTAACAGCACAGCTCTTGGTATGATGGCCAGATTATCTTCCAAAAAACTTTGACATTTTTGTCTCTGGTCCTGTCTGTCCGTCTCACTCTCTCGGTGGGAGGGAGAGATGTTACCTGCTGGTATGGTTGTAGTATTAACCCTAATTAATGTATTAACGTATTTTTTTCAATTTTTATTGGTTCTGGTAATTATTACTTTCTTTTTCAGCCTTTTCCAGTCATTTGTCACTTTATTTAAAAAGTACTACTTTTTGTTTTGTTTTTTACCTTTGTAGCATCTGTTTATATCACTGGCTCAAGAAATTGTAATAACATGTTTGCAAACAAATCTCGAAATGGGTGGGGCTTGAACCCATGCAAGCGAGTCTTAAAACTTGCAGGCCAGTGCGCTAACCACTTGTCCAGCTGGCTTTGATAAGATTCATCCAACTAGGCATATATCTATACACAATAGGGAGGTTAGCATGGGCCCCACTGGGACCACAAATGCAGGTTATTGCAGACGAATCCCACACCAGCTTAGCTGTGGCATACTTTAGCTCAAGTCCCTTGGATGAATCTTATCAGAGTCAGGTGGCCAAGTGGTTAACACCCTGGCCTGTGAGTTTTAAGACTCGCTTGCCATGGGTTTAAGCCCCACTGATTTTGTGGTTTATATTACTGGCATTTAAAATTGTGGTCTCTTGCTTTCCCTGTTGCTAGTTCACAAAATATAGGATTTCCAGTGCATAGAACTTTTCAGCCTTCTGTTTCTCTGCATTTTTTATTTTTACACTTCCGTCTCTCACTGAGGCAATGTGACCTGAAAAAGGAGGACTGTAAAGTTTTTCTTTTTACATTTAGTAATTTATACAGCAGAAGGGGTTACTAGCCCCCTTGCTCCCACAAATTAGATGTATAATAAATATATCTGAAACACTAAGAAAACATTCTGAACATCTATTTGACTACATCTGAGAATACAGTAAGCAAAAAGAGTATATTAAAGAAATTAATAAGAGCACATGTAGTCATACCAAGCACTGGGCAACCAAAAGAAGTCATACTCGATACAAAATCACTCGCTTTTCTTAATCTTTTTTTTCTTTCAACAAACCGGCTGTATCCCACCGAGGCAGGGTGGCCCCCCAAAAAAGTACAAAAGTTTCTCTTTAAATTTATTAATTTATACAGGAGAAGGGGTTACTAGTCCCTTGCTCCCAGCATTTTAGTCGCCTCTTACAACACGCATGGCTTATGGAGGAAGAATTCTGTTCCACTTCCCCATGGAGATAAGAGGAAATGAACAAGAACTAGAAAGAAAATAGAAGAAAACCCAGAGGGGTGTGTGTATAGTATATGCTTGTACATGTATGTGTAGTGTGACCTAAGTGTAAGAAGTAGTAGCAAGACGTACCTGTAATGTTGCATATTTATGAGACTGACAAGACACCAGCAATCCTACCATCATGTAAAACAATTACAGGCTTTCGTTTTACACTCGCTTGGCAGAATGGTAGTACCCCCCTGGATGGTTGCTGTCTACCAACCTACTACCTACAATCCATCTAGTTGTAACAATATTGTTTACTATTAGATATTTACATGACAAAGTGCATATCATATGAGTGCTTAATGTTTTTCTTTTCGGGTTACCCTGCCTCGGTGGGATATGGTCGACGTGTTGAAAATAAATAAATATATATGTAATATCTGGTAAAGAAATTGCCTGCAACGAGTACTGATATTTGTGAATTTAAGGCCAGCAAAGGTTGGTTTGAGAGATTTAAGAAGCGTAGTGGCATGCAGTGTGATAAGGCATGGTGAGGCTGCCAGTTCGGACAAAATTGCAGCTACAAAATTTGTAAGTGAATTCAAGGAGTACATAGAGGCTGAAGGACTGAAACCTGAACAAGTGTTCAATTGTGATGAAATAGGCCTCTTTTGGAAGAAAATGCCAAAGAGGACCTACATTACTCAGGAGGAAAAGGGACTGCCAGGACACAAGCCTATGAAAGACAGGTTGACACTCATGTTCTGTGCTAATGCTAGTGGGGATTTCAAAGTGAAGCCGTTACTAGTGTACCATTCTGAAAATCCAAGAGTGTTAAAAAAAAAAATGTTATAAAGAGTAAATTGTGTGTGTTTAGGAGATCTAATAATAATAAGGCATGGGTCACGAGGGAAATTTTCGTCAAGTGGTTCAATGAAGTGTTTGGCCCTAGTGTGAAGAATTGCCTCCTGGAAAATAAATTGGATCTTAAGTGCCTCCTAGTAATGGACAATGCACCTGCTCATCCTCCAAACTTGGATGACCTAATTCTGCAGGAGTTTGGGTTCATCACAGTAAAGTTCTTGCCCCCGAATACCACTCCTCTTCTCCAGCCCATGGACCAGCAGGCCATTTCAAACTTCAAAAAATACACGAAAGCAATGTTTCAAGGGTGCTTTAATGTGACCTCAGACACTCGCTTGACCCTAAGAGAGTTTTGGAAAGAACACTTCAGTATCCTCCATTGTATAACCCTTATAGGTAAGGCTTGGGAGGGAGTGACTACCAAGACTTTGAACTCTGCTTGGAGAAAATTGTGGCCAGATTGTGTCCACACGAGGGATTTTGAAGGGCTTGTGGCTGACCCTGATGAGCCTATGTCAGTTGTGAACTCTATTGTGGCATTGGGGAGTTCCATGGGGTTGGATGTGAGTTTGGAGGATGTGGAAGAGTTGGTGGACGACCACAATGAAGAGCTAACCACTGAGGAGCTGCAAGAGCTTCAGCAGGAACAGCAACAGATCACAGCTCAGAATCTTGCTGCAGAGGAGGAGGAAGAGAGATGGAAGAAGGTTCCTTCTTCAGAAATTAAGGAGATTTTTGAAATGTGGGGTAGGATGGAAAGATTTATGGAGAAACATCACCCTGAGAAGGATGTTGCAAGCCATATTGGCAACTTGTACAATAACAGAGTCTTGGCCCATTTTAGGGAAGTTTTAAAGATATGCCAGAAACAGCTCTCTGGACACTTTTTTTGCGAGACAGGACTCCAGTGACTCTCGTGGTCCTAGTGACATTAAGAAACAGAGAAGAGAAGTAACCCCAGAGAAGGACTTGGTACTTAAGGTGTTGATGGAAGGAGATTCCCCTTCCAAACAGTAACTAATCCAATCTATCTCCTCCTCCAGTTTTCCATACACTAAGAAGAATCGCCAATGAAGGTAAGTGTTATGCTGTTAATGTTTCATTCATCATGTCCCATTGTATTGTTTATGTACATCTATATTTCATGTAAAAAAAATTTTGTTTTAATACTTCTGGGTGTCAGGAACAGATTAATTGTATTTACATTATTTCATATGGGGAAAATCGATTCGAAAATCGTCTTTTTCGATAATCGTCGCACTTCTAGGAACAGATTAACGACGATAAATGAGGGACCACTGATATATATATCTTCTTCTTTCAACAAACCGGCCATATCCCACCGAGGCAGGGTGGGCCAAAAAAGAAAAACGAAAGTTTCTTTTAAAATTTAGTAATATATACAGGAGAAGGGGTTACTAGCCTCTTGGTCCTGGCATTTTAGTCGCCTCTTACAACACGCATGGCTTACGGAGGAAGAATTCTGTTCCACTTTCCCATGGAGATAAGAGGAAATAAACAAGAACAAGAACTAGAAAGAAAATAGAAGAAAACCCAGATGGGTGTGTATATATATGCTTGTACATGTATGTGTAGTGTGACCTAAGTGTAAGTAGAAGTAGCAAGACATACCTGAAATCTTGCATGTTTGAAACAGAAAAAAGACACCAGTAATCCTACCATCATGTAAAACAATTACAGGTCTCCATTTTACACTCGCTTGCCACTGTCCTCCTCTGTCCACTCTATCATCTGCCTTTTCTAAATCCATAAATGCAATGAAAACTTCCCTACCTTTATCCAAATACTGTTCACATATATGCTTCGATGTAAACATTTGATATACACATCCTCTACCCACTCTAAAGCCTCCTTGCTCATCTGCAATCATACTCGGTCTTACCTCTAATTCTTTCTGTAATATCCCTACCATACACTTTATATGGTATACTCGGTGAACTTTTTTTTTATAACACGTGGGCCATTTTCATTTACCCCTGGCACCCCAAATTTACCTACTACTACCTCCACAACATTTTACCCACTTTAGCATTAAGATCCCCAAACACAAGTGTACTCTCACTTGGTTCAAAACTCCCCATGCACTAACTCAACATTTCCCAAAATCTCTCTCTCCCTCCTTCACACTTCTCTCTTCCCCAGGTGCTCTTCAAGGGGGGCTCCTTGGCGTGGTGAAGAGGCTCTTGGTCTGAGGAATTAGACCTGTCGGTCTTCTTCCTCAGACCGAACCTAATTACCCCCCATTCTCCCCTCCCCTATCCCATCCTCCCCATCCTCCCCTCCCCTATCCCATCCTCCCCTTTTTCCATTCCTCCTCCTCCTCCCCACCCCTCCCTTTTGCCCTTCCTCTTTTTGGCCTTTGGGATTTCTCCCACAGGCGCGCTAGTTCCTAGGTAGGGGAAAGGACACCGGGGTCCATCCCATTCCATTGAGGTTCTTGGCAGTGGCGTAGTTTGCCGTGGAATCTGGATCGCCTGGGGATGTCCCGATCCCTCTCCGGTATCCCGGAGTAGCTTTGGGTGTCTTTTGGGCGACAGGTGTATCTCTGGAAGCCACCTTTCGGATTCTGGGGGTGGTGGCCGAAGGAGGTATGCTTTGTGGCGGATATCCGGCCGCCCTCTCTTTTGTCCACCGAGGTAGCTCGGCAGATGTGAGGTTGCTATCCCGGATTGCTGGTTTACTGGCATGAAGGGTAGGGTATGGCACGGGTTCCATGCTGCATCTGCGCTACTAGCGGTGCTGAGGTCCTCTTGGGCGCGGAGGGAGATCTCCGGCCCTTTCATTCCTCCTGGGAACTATTCCTCCCCACTCCCCCCTTTTTTTTATTCTTTTTTTATTTTTATTTTCTTTTCTTTCTTTTTTTTTCTTAAAAACAAAAAGCAAAGGAGTAACCTAACCATGGAGAACCCAATCCATGAACCCACTACCCCCGGGCCCCTTCTTGATACTGCACCCCATTCTGACCTTGCCTTGTGTTTAGACCACTCTTCGGACACTCCTGATGCCCCTGTATCTCTTGATGGTGCTGTTTCCTCACCCGCTTCAGGTACCGGGGCTTCGACTGACTCCTTCGATTTGTCTGAACTCCGCTCTCCTTTGACTATGCTTCCGGCTTCTCCCTGTACGGTACAGCAATTTTCGAATTGCCCGCCCATTTCACGCCGGACCAACTCAGGTCCTACTCCTAAACGCCAATGTCAATCTCCTGATGATGCTCCTTCGTTACCTTCCCATTCTACTCGGAAAAGACCGACACGTCAAGCACTCCCTCTCCACGCTCAGTTTCGGACCACACAATGGACTAAATTCTTTACTTTAAGACCGACTTCTTCTTCTGCCTACCTTTCTGACAATAGTATTGGCAAAGCGCTCCTGCGTCATGTTGGCAGAGATATTTCATTTCATGCTCTCAAGAGCGGTACGCGCATCGTCACTGTCCAGGATGCTACCCAAGCTCATGATCTTTCTCTCCTTTCGAATATCGATACTACTCCTATCACTATTGAAAAAAACATCTTTCTCTCAATTCTTGTAGTGGTACTGTCATTCTGCCCCATACCATAGTCCAACAGAATTTCCAGTCATGTGGCAATGACATTCTTGAACAGCCGGAACTCCAGGATCTCCCAATCCTCAAAGTAGACACTTATGTCCTTCCTGCCCGGGGGCGGAGAAGTTACCGTCCTCTGTATATGTCGCGGGACATCGGTTACAAGTTCGAAAGGTGATACCTACACCGCAGCAATGTAGAAATTGCTGGCGTTTTGGTCACCCAGCGAAATATTGCAGATCTATGGCCGAATGCCCAGTCTGTGGTGCCGACGACCATTCTAATACATCTTGCAGTCAACCTCCATCTTGCCTTAATTGTAATGAAGCTCACCCTTCATACTCCCGACGTTGCCAGGTCTACTTAAATGAACGTGAAATCCGTTGCCTCAAAGAGGCAGGTCTCCCTTATGCTATGGCAGTTACTCGTCTCCGCCTCCAAGGGAGACTACCCCGTGTTTCTTATTCTCGTATTTCCAAACATCCCCCCACTACTGGGGTCCCATCTTCTGCAGCCTCCTCTGTTGTTACCCCTCCCATAGCCACTCCGGCATCTAATCCTTTTGCTGTCTTTGGCTCTGACGTCCCGACTACAACTCAGTCTGTTCTCACATCTTCGCATTCTTCCTCACAAGCCCCAGTATCGACAGGACCTCGTACGACACCTAATACCAATTGCCCCTCTACTTCTCAGAAGTCCAAAAAATCCACATTGTTCAAATCTTCTTTGCCCCTTCCTTCCCTTCTTCCACCTCCACACTTTACCTTTCCAGTCTCTGTACCTAGTTCTTCCCCTCTCTCTGGCTCTATTACAAGTGTGGAGATTCACCCTCCTCCTTGTACTATGCCTTCCACCCCTGTCCCCTCCCAAGTTTCTCCCTCTTCTGCCACCTCCCAGGTTTCTGCCTCTTCTGCCACCTCCCAGGTTTCTGCCTCTTCTGTCCCCCCCCCACACTTCATCTCCAGTCCCTTACACTCTTCCCTCCCCCTCTACTTTGGTACAGTCCATTACTGTCCCAATCTTTACTCACCCTCCTCCTTCTATCTCCAATATGGTCTCCCATACATCTTTGAATTCAGAAACACTTGAAGCCATTTCAGAATATATTGCAGAGACTAAACCTTCAATGGACACTGATTCACTTCCTGTTCCTTCTCTTCCCTCTCCTCCATCTTCACAACCCCATTCTTCGCAACGCTCCATTCCTTCGCTGCTTGACCGTCTTCCAATGCCACCACACGTTGACTTTTCTAACCCCTCTAGTCCGTAGGTGCCTTTACCTACAGATTCCTGGTATTTTCTTCATCGCCAATCATGGCCTATTTACAGTGGAATATCCGCGGCCTCAGGGGTAATCGGGGTGAGCTTCAGATGTTGCTTTCCAGGTTTTCCCCTGTTGGTGCTTGCTTACAAGAACCAAAATTACACTCGGCTGTTTTCCAACCTATCTCAGGCTATAATTTATTGTATTCTTCGGATCCTTTCTCAGATGGGACCTTTAATGAAAGTGCCCTTCTTCTACGCAATGATAATCCTTACTGTCAACTATTTGTCCATACCTCGCTGCATTACACTGCAGCCCGTATCCACTTGAATAAGTGGTTTACAATATGTTCTTTATCTCTCTCTCCTTCTCGAGCATTTTCTATCCCAGACTTTGCCTTTCTTGTTTCATCCTTACCACCACCACTTCTGTTACTTGGTGATTTAAATGCTCACCATTTCCTCTGGGGGGGGGGGTCTCAT
This sequence comes from Cherax quadricarinatus, assembly GCF_038502225.1. NCBI lineage: Eukaryota > Metazoa > Arthropoda > Malacostraca > Decapoda > Parastacidae > Cherax > Cherax quadricarinatus. The sequence continues at coordinate 54,596,304 of NC_091302.1, read as the reverse complement.
TGTGACTCACGTGGCATCCAGTTGGAGGCTTTTCTCGCCTCTCACCCCCTCCATGTTTTAAATACGGGTACTCACACCCATTTTGATCCTCGTACTCGTACTCTCTCTTGCATCGATCTATCAGTCTCCTCTTCCTCCACTGCACTAGACTTCACATATATATATATATATATATATATATATATATATATATATATATATATATATATATATATATATATATATATATATATATATATATAATATATATATATATATATATATATATACACATATACACACACACACACACACACACACACACACACACACACACACACACACACACACACACACACACATATATATGTAGTAGGTTGGTAGACAGCAACCACCCAGGGAGGTACTACCGTCCTGCCAAGTGAGTGTAAAACGAAAGCCTGTGATTGTTTTACATGATGGTAGGATTGCTGATGTCTTTTGTCTGTCTCATAAATATGCAAGATTACAGGCATGTCTTGCTACTTCTACTTACACTTAGGTCACACTACACATACATGTACACATTTATTTATACACACTCATCTGAGTTTTCTTTGATTTTATCTTAATAGTTCTTGGTCTTATTAATTTTCCTTTTATATCCATGGGGAAGTGGAATAAGAATCTTTCCTCCGTAAGCCATGCGTGTTGTAAAAGTCAACTAAAATGCCGGGAACAATGGGCTAGTAACCCCTTTTCCTGTAAAGATTACTAAAAAGAATAAGAAGAAGAAAATTGTCAAAGTGGGAAGTCTGAATGTGCATGGATGTTGTGCAGATGATAAGAAAGAGATGATTGTGGATGTTATGAATGAGAAGAAGCTGGATGTCCTGGCTTTAAGTGAAACAAAGCTGAAGGGGGTGGGAGAGTTTCAGTGGAGAGGAATAAATGGGATTAGGTCAGGGATTTCAAATAGAGTTAGAGCTAAAGAAGGAGTAGCAATAATGTTGAAGGATAAGCTATGGCAGGAAAAGAGGGACTATAAATGTATTAATTCAAGGATTATGTGGAGTAAAATAAAGATTGGATGTGAAAAGTGGGTTATAATAAGCGTGTATGCACCTGGAGAAGAGAGAAGTGTAGAGGAGAGAGAGAGATTTTGGGAAATGTTGAGTGAATGCGTGGGGAGTTTTGAATCAAGTGTGAGAGTAATGGTGGTTGGGGATTTCAATGCTAAAGTGGGTAAAAATGTTATGGAGGGAGTAGTAGGTAAATTTGGGGTGCCAGGGGTAAATGTAAATGGGGAGCCTTTAATTGAGCTATGTGTAGAAAGAAATTTGGTAATAAGTAATACATATTTTATGAAAAAGAGGATAAATAAATATACAAGGTATGATGTAGCACGTAATGAAAGTAATTTATTAGATTATGTATTGGTGGATAAAAGGTTGATGGGTAGGCTCCAGGATGTACATGTTTATAGAGGGGCAACTGATATATCGGATCATTATTTAGTTGTAGCTACAGTTAGAGTAAGAGGTAGATGGGAAAAGAGGAAGGTGGCAACAACAAGTAAGAGGGAGGTGAAAGTGTATAAACTAAGGGAGGAGGAAGTTCGGGTGAGATATAAGCGACTATTGGCAGAAAGGTGGGCTAGTGCAAAGATGAGTAGTGGGGGGGTTGAAGAGGGTTGGAATAGTTTTAAAAATGCAGTATTAGAATGTGGGGCAGAAGTTTGTGGTTATAGGAGGGTGGGAGCAGGAGGAAAGAGGAGTGATTGGTGGAATGATGAAGTAAAGGGTGTGATAAAAGAGAAAAAGGTAGCTTATGAGAGGTTTTTACAAAGCAAAAGTGTTATAAGAAGAGCAGAGTATATGGAGAGTAAAAGAAAGGTAAAGAGAGTGGTGAGAGAGTGCAAAAGGAGAGCAGATGATAGAGTGGGAGAGGCACTGTCAAGAAATTTTAATGAAAATAAGAAAAAATTTTGGAGTGAGTTAAACAAGTTAAGAAAGCCTAGGGAAAATATGGATTTGTCAGTTAAAAACAGAGTAGGGGAGTTAGTAGATGGGGAGATGGAGGTATTGGGTAGATGGCGAGAATATTTTGAGGAACTTTTAAATGTTAAGGAAGAAACAGAGGCAGTAATTTCATGCACTGGTCAGGGAGGTATACCATCTTTTAGGAGTGAAGAAGAGCAGAATGTAAGTGTGGGGGAGGTACGTGAGGCATTACGTAAAATGAAAGGGGGTAAAGCAGCTGGAACTGATGGGATCATGACAGAAATGTTAAAAGCAGGGGGGGATATAGTGTTGGAGTGGTTGGTACTTTTGTTTAATAAATGTATGAAAGAGGGGAAGGTACCTAGGGATTGGCGGAGAGCATGTATAGTCCCTTTATATAAAGGGAAAGGGGACAAAAGAGACTGTAAAAATTATAGAGGAATAAGCTTACTGAGTATACCAGGAAAAGTGTACGGTAGGGTTATAATTGAAAGAATTAGAGGTAAGACAGAATGTAGGATTGCGGATGAGCAAGGAGGTTTCAGAGTGGGTAGGGGATGTGTAGATCAAGTGTTTACATTGAAGCATATATGTGAACAGTATTTAGATAAAGGTAGGGAAGTTTTTATTGCATTTATGGATTTAGAAAAGGCATATGATAGAGTGGATAGAGGAGCAATGTGGCAGATGTTGCAAGTATATGGAATAGGTGGTAAGTTATTAAATGCTGTAAAGAGTTTTTATGAGGATAGTGAGGCTCAGGTTAGGGTGTGTAGAAGAGAGGGAGACTACTTCCCGGTAAAAGTAGGTCTTAGACAGGGATGTGTAATGTCACCATGGTTGTTTAATATATTTATAGATGGGGTTGTAAAGGAAGTAAATGCTAGGGTGTTCGGGAGAGGGGTGGGATTAAATTTTGGGGAATCAAATTCAAAATGGGAATTGACACAGTTACTTTTTGCTGATGATACTGTGCTTATGGGAGATTCTAAAGAAAAATTGCAAAGGTTAGTGGATGAGTTTGGGAATGTGTGTAAAGGTAGAAAGTTGAAAGTGAACATAGAAAAGAGTAAGGTGATGAGGGTGTCAAATGATTTAGATAAAGAAAAATTGGATATCAAATTGGGGAGGAGGAGTATGGAAGAAGTGAATGTTTTCAGATACTTGGGAGTTGACGTGTCGGCGGATGGATTTATGAAGGATGAGGTTAATCATAGAATTGATGAGGGAAAAAAGGTGAGTGGTGCGTTGAGGTATATGTGGAGTCAAAAAACGTTATCTATGGAGGCAAAGAAGGGAATGTATGAAAGTATAGTAGTACCAACACTCTTATATGGGTGTGAAGCTTGGGTGGTAAATGCAGCAGCGAGGAGACGTTTGGAGGCAGTGGAGATGTCCTGTTTAAGGGCAATGTGTGGTGTAAATATTATGCAGAAAATTCGGAGTGTGGAAATTAGGAGAAGGTGTGGAGTTAATAAAAGTATTAGTCAGAGGGCAGAAGAGGGGTTGTTGAGGTGGTTTGGTCATTTAGAGAGAATGGATCAAAGTAGAATGACATGGAAAGCATATAAATCTATAGGGGAAGGAAGGCGGGGTAGGGGTCGTCCTCGAAAGGGTTGGAGAGAGGGGGTAAAGGAGGTTTTGTGGGCAAGGGGCTTGGACTTCCAGCAAGCGTGCGTGAGCGTGTTAGATAGGAGTGAATGGAGACGAATGGTACTTGGGACCTGACGATCTGTTGGAGTGTGAGCAGGGTAATATTTAGTGAAGGGATTCAGGGAAACCGGTTATTTTCATATAGTCGGACTTGAGTCCTGGAAATGGGAAGTACAATGCCTGCACTTTAAAGGAGGGGTTTGGGATATTGGCAGTTTGGAGGGATATGTTGTGTATCTTTATATGTGTATGCTTCTAGACTGTTGTATTCTGAGCACCTCTGCAAAAACAGTGATAATGTGCGAGTGTGGTGAAAGTGTTGAATGATGAAAAGTATTTTCTTTTTGGGGATTTTCTTTCTTTTTTGGGTCACCCTGCCTCGGTGGGAGACGGCCGACTTGTTGAAAAAAAAAAAAAAAAAATATATATATATATATAATATATATATATATATATATATATATATATATATATATATATATATATATATATATATATATATATATATATATATATATATATATATATTTTTATTTTTTTTTTATTATCACACCGGCCGATTCCCACCAAGGCAGGGTGGCCCGAAAAAGAAAAACTTTCACCATCATTCACTCCATCACTGTCTTGCCAGAAGGGTGCTTTACACTACAGTTTTTAAACTGCAACATTAACACCCCTCCTTCAGAGTGCAGGCACTGTACTTCCCATCTCCAGGACTCAAGTCCGGCCTGCCGGTTTCCCTGAATCCCTTCATAAATGTTACTTTGCTCACACTCCAACAGCACGTCAAGTATTAAAAACCATTTGTCTCCATTCACTCCTATCAAACACGCTCACGCATGCCTGCTGGAAGTCCAAGCCCCTCGCACACAAAACCTCCTTTACCCCCTCCCTCCAACCCTTCCTAGGCCGACCCCTACCCCGCCTTCCTTCCACTACAGACTGATACACTCTTGAAGTCATTCTGTTTCGCTCCATTCTCTCTACATGTCCGAACCACCTCAACAACCCTTCCTCAGCCCTCTGGACAACAGTTTTGGTAATCCCGCACCTCCTCCTAACTTCCAAACTACGAATTCTCTGCATTATATTCACACCACACATTGCCCTCAGACATGACATCTCCACTGCCTCCAGCCTTCTCCTCGCTGCAACATTCATCACCCACGCTTCACACCCATATAAGAGCGTTGGTAAAACTATACTCTCATACATTCCCCTCTTTGCCTCCAAGGACAAAGTTCTTTGTCTCCACAGACTCCTAAGTGCACCACTCACTCTTTTTCCCTCATCAATTCTATGATTCACCTCATCTTTCATAGACCCATCTGCTGACACGTCCACTCCCAAATATCTGAATACGTTCACCTCCTCCATACTCTCTCCCTCCAATCTGATATTCAATCTTTCATCACCTGATCTTTTTGTTATCCTCATAACCTTACTCTTTCCTGTATTCACCTTTAATTTTCTTCTTTTGCACACCCTACCAAATTCATCCACCAATCTCTGCAACTTCTCTTCAGAATCTCCCAAGAGCACAGTGTCATCAGCAAAGAGCAGCTGTGACAACTCCCACTTTGTGTGTGATTCTTTATCTTTTAACTCCACGCCTCTTGCCAAGACCCTCGCATTTACTTCTCTTACAACCCCATCTATAAATATATTAAACAACCACGGTGACATCACACATCCTTGTCTAAGGCCTACTTTTACTGGGAAAAAATTTCCCTCTTTCCTACATACTCTAACTTGAGCCTCACTATCCTCGTAAAAACTCTTCACTGCTTTCAGTAACCTACCTCCTACACCATACACTTGCAACATCTGCCACATTGCCCCCCTATCCACCCTGTCATACGCCTTTTCCAAATCCATAAATGCCACAAAGACCTCTTTAGCCTTATCTAAATACTGTTCACTTATATGTTTCACTGTAAACACCTGGTCCACACACCCCCTACCTTTCCTAAAGCCTCCTTGTTCATCTGCTATCCTATTCTCCGTCTTACTCTTAATTCTTTCAATTATAACTCTACCATACACTTTACCAGGTACACTCAACAGACTTATCCCCCTATAATTTTTGCACTCTCTTTTATCCCCTTTGCCTTTATACAAAGGAACTATGCATGCTCTCTGCCAATCCCTAGGTACCTTACCTTCTTCCATACATTTATTAAATAATTGCACCAACCACTCCAAAACTATATCCCCACCTGCTTTTAACATTTCTATCTTTATCCCATCAATCCCGGCTGCCTTACCCCCTTTCATTTTACCTACTGCCTCACGAACTTCCCCCACACTCACAACTGGCTCTTCCTCCCTCCTACAAGATGTTATTCCTCCTTGCCCTATACACGAAATCACAGCTTCCCTATCTTCATCAACATTTAACAATTCCTCAAAATATTCCTTCCATCTTCCCAATACCTCTAACTCTCCATTTAATAACTCTCCTCTCCTATTTTTAACTGACAAATCCATTTGTTCTCTAGGCTTTCTTAACTTGTTAATCTCACTCCAAAACTTTTTCTTATTTTCAACAAAATTTGTTGATAACATCTCACCCACTCTCTCATTTGCTCTCTTTTTACATTGCTTCACCACTCTCTTAACTTCTCTCTTTTTCTCCATATACTCTTCCCTCCTTGCATCACTTCTACTTTGTAAAAACTTCTCATATGCTAACTTTTTCTCCCTTACTACTCTCTTTACATCATCATTCCACCAATCGCTCCTCTTCCCTCCTGCACCCACTTTCCTGTAACCACAAACTTCTGCTGAACACTCTAACACTACATTTTTAAACCTACCCCATACCTCTTCGACCCCATTGCCTATGCTCTCATTAGCCCATCTATCCTCCAATAGCTGTTTATATCTTACCCTAACTGCCTCCTCTTTTAGTTTATAAACCTTCACCTCTCTCTTCCCTGATGCTTCTATTCTCCTTGTATCCCATCTACCTTTTACTCTCAGTGTAGCTACAACTAGAAAGTGATCTGATATATCTGTGGCCCCTCTATAAACATGTACATCCTGAAGTCTACTCAACAGTCTTTTATCTACCAATACATAATCCAACAAACTACTGTCATTTCGCCCTACATCATATCGTGTATACTTATTTATCCTCTTTTTCTTAAAATATGTATTACCTATAACTAAACCCCTTTCTATACAAAGTTCAATCAAAGGGCTCCCATTATCATTTACACCTGGCACCCCAAACTTACCTACCACACCCTCTCTAAAAGTTTCTCCTACTTTAGCATTCAAGTCCCCTACCACAATTACTCTCTCACTTGGTTCAAAGGCTCCTATACATTCACTTAACATCTCCCAAAATCTCTCTCTCTCCTCTGCATTCCTCTCTTCTCCAGGTGCATACACGCTTATTATGACCCACTTCTCGCATCCAACCTTTACTTTAATCCACATAATTCTTGAATTTACACATTCATATTCTCTTTTCTCCTTCCATAACTGATCATTTAACATTACTGCTACCCCTTCCTTTGCTCTATATATATATATATATATATATATATATATATATATATATATACATACATACATACATACATACATACATACATACATACAGTGGACCCCCGGTTAACGAACTTTTTTCATTCCAGTAGTATGTTCAGGTGCCAGTACTGACCGAATTTTTTCCCATAAGGAATATTGTGAAGTAGATTAGTCCATTTCAGACCCCCAAACATACACGTACAAAAGCACTTACATAAATACACTTACATAATTGGACGCATTTGGAGGTGATCGTTAAGCGGGGGTCCACTGTATATATATATATATATACATATATGTATATATATATATATATATATATATATATATATATATACAGTGGACCCCCGCATAGCGACCTTAATCCGTGCAAGAGGGCTGGCTGTTATGCGAAATGTTCGCTATGCGAATGAATTTTCCCCATAAGAAATAATGGAAATAAAATTAATCCGTGCAAGACACCCAAAAGTTTGAAAAAAAAAATTTTACCACATGAAATATACATTTTCCTACACACAAAGAGAAGGATACATGCACAATAGTAGAGTAGTACATGCACAATATATATTGTGCATGTACTACTCTACTAAATGAAGAATAAATGACACTTACCTTTATTGAAGATGCAGCAATGACTGATGAGACACTGTGTCCTGGGAGTGCCTTTTCCTCCTGAGTACTGTAGGTCCTGTTTGGTATTTTCTTCCAGAACAGGCCTTATCACACTGTGTATGTCACTACGATTCTTAAATCTCTCAAACCAACCTTTGCTGGCTCTAAATTCACCAATATGAGCACTAGTTCCAGGCATTTTCCCTGTTCACCTGGGTGTTAGTTGACTGGTGTGGGTTGCATCCTGGGAGACAAGATTAAGGACCCCAATGGAAATAAGTTAGACAGTCTTCGATGACACTGACTTTTTTGGGCTATCCTGGGTGGCAAATCCTCTGGGGTTAATTGTTTCTTGGTATTCTCAATAAGCCACACCAACAACGGTGCTACAGCAGCAGCAGCAGCAGCTGACGATGTTACAGCAGCAGCAGACGATGCTACAGCAGCAACAGACGATGCTACAGCAGCAGCAGACGATGCTACAGCAGCAACTGACGATGTTACAGCAGCAGCAGACGATGCTACAGCAGCAGCAGCAGCAGACGATGCTACAGCAGCAACAGACGATGTTACAGCAGCAGCAGACGATGCTACAGCAGCAGCAGCAGCAGACGATGCTACAGCAGCAGCAGATGATGCTACAGCAGCAGCAGACGATGCTACAGCAGCAGCAGACGGTACTACAGCAGCAGGAGCAGCTGACGGTGGTACAGCAGCAGCAGCTGACGGTGATACAGCAGCAGCAGCAGCTGTACCACCAATAGTAGCGATGGTTGATTGGGGTTTATTATACAACCTGGCCAGCTCGGAGACACGCACTCCACTTTCATACTTATCAATGATCTTTTTCTTCATCTCCATAGTAATTCTCACCCTTATTGCTGTAGGGTTGGCACTAGAAGCTTTCTTGGGGCCCATGGTCACTTATTTTCCAGAAAAAAATCACCAAAAACACTGTAATAATACAAAATGTTCCAATTGTATGCTTGGATGTTACCGCGGAGGCTGGCTGGTAAACAATGCCACCCGCGGAACATGTGAGCGTGGCTCAGGCCGCACATTGGACGCGTCTCGGACGAAGGCCGCTGAGCGGGTTTTTGTCCACTATGCGGGGCAAAATTTTAGCGATCAAAGCGTCCGCTATGCGGATTGTCCGCTATGCAAGGCGTCCGTTATGCGGGGGTCCACTGTATATATATATATATATATATATATATATATATATATATATATATATATATATATATATATATATATATATATATATTTATATATTTATATATAATATATATATATATATATATATATACACATACACATATACAGGTCTCCCTCAACATTTGCGAGGGTTAGGGGATCAAGAGCCTCGTGAATGTTGAAAAACCATGAATGTTTGGTGCCCCAATATATTGTAGGGAAATATATTACAATACTGCTTCCTTAACTTGTTGAACCATGAATAATCATAAAATACATGAAAACGTTGTAAATTGTACTAAATATATACATGTTATGCTTTAATAACGTATGTTATTTAATAACATGTGTGTTAATAACTTGTATGTTAGTCGACTGGTGTGGGTCGCATCCTGGGGGACAAGATTAAGGACCCCAATGGAAATAAGTTAGACAGTCCTCGATGACGCACTGACTTTCTTGGGTTATCCTGGGTGGCTAACCCTCCGGGGTTAAAAATCCAAACGAAATCTTATCTTGACTCCACCACTGCCTCCACCAATGTGAGTCCCTACTACCCTCCCTCCGACCCCCACAACTGGCAGCCAGCCCTCCCACCACTGTGTGGTGAGTTTTGTTTGTTCATTATTTGCTATTAAACTACAGTATAAATAATGTAAACCCATCCATGACTGCATATTGGAATGGCTATTCGGACAGGTATTAGACGGTGACATCATGTGTTTACTCTTGAACACTGCAAAGAATCGAACATTTCTGCTATTGCTAATAATAACAATAGTAATAATAATAATAATAATAATAATAATAATAATAATAATAATAATAAATACGATATAATTGAACAAGGAAATTGTACAAAAATACGAGGAAGTGGTTGACACATCGTCAGTGTGACTTTGTTTATGCTGGAGGGAACATTAGTCTCCCTGCTCTTCCAAACATTTCACAATAACTCAGTGGTTGAGGCAGTGGTATTTAATAACATATATGTTATAAATAATAATAGTACATGTTATTATTAATAACATGTATTATTATTAACATGTATGTATTTAATAACATCTGTTATAAATAATAATAGTACATATTATTAACAACATGTATTATTATTAACATGTATGTTATTAAATACCATTGCCTCAATCACTGCCTCTACCACTCCAGTCACACTCAATCTACAAGCACCAAACACGATGAATTATTGTGAAATGTTTGGAAGAGCAGGGAGACTAATGTTCACTCCAGCATAAACAAAGTCACACTGACGATGTGTCAACCACTCCCTCATATTTTTGTACAATTTCCTTCTTCAATTATATCATATTTATTATTATTATTATTATTATTATTATTATTATTATTATTATTTTTATTATTATTATTGTTATTACTATTGTTATTATTAGCTGTAGCAGAAATGTTTAATTCTTTGCAGTGTTCGAGAGTAAACACATGATGTCACCGTCTAATACCTGTCCGAATAGCCATTCCAATATGCAGTCATGAATGGGTTTACATTATTTATACTGTAGTTTAATAGCAAATAATGAACAAACAAAACACTCACCACACTGAGTGGTGGGAGGGCTGGCTGCCAGTTCTGGGGGGTTGGAGGGAGGGTAGTAGGGACTCGCATTGGTGGCGGGAAACTTAAATATGATTTGGCGGCTGGGAATTTGGTGGCTGGGAATTTGGCGGTTGGGAATTCGCGAATGTGTGAAGCCCGTGAAAGTTGAAAACGTGAATGTTGAGGGAGACCTGTATATATATACAGTGGACCCCCGCATAACGATGGCATCACATAGCGATTATTTCGCATACCGCTTACTTTAATTGCAAAAATTTTGCCTCGCATACCGCTTAAAAACCCGCTTACCGATTTTCGTCCGAGACGCTTCCAATGTGCGGCCTGAGCCACGCTCACATGTTCCGCCGGTGGCATTGTTTACCAGCCAGCCTCCGCAATAACATCCAAGCATACAATCGGAATATTTCGTATTATTACAGTGTTTTCGGTGCTGTTTCTGGAAAATAAGTGACCATGGGCCCCAAGAAAGCTTCTAGTGCCAACCCTGTGGTAAAAAGGGTGAGAATTAGTATGGAAATTAAGAAAGATTTTGAAGGGTTTGGGGCTAACCCTGAGAAGCCTATGCCAGTTGTGGAATCCATTGTGCCTACTTCAAAAATTAAGGAAATGTGTGCACAGTGGGTTGAACTGCAAACCTTTATGGATGAAAATCACCCTGACACAGCTGTTGCAAGCCGTGCTGGTGACTATTTCAATGACAATGTTGTGGCCCATTTTAGACAAATCGTAAAGGAACGGGAGGTACAGAGCTCTATGGACAGATTTGTTGTGCGACAGAGGTCCAGTGACTCTCAAGCTGGTCCTAGTGGCATTAAAAGAAGAAGGGAAGTAACCCCGGAAAAGGACTTGCTACCTCAAGTCCTAATGGAAGGGGATTCCCCTTCTAAACAGTAAGAAGATAATGCTCTCCCCTCCTCCCATCCCATCAATCATCACCAGATCTTCAATAAAAGTAAGTGTCATGTAAGTGTGCATGCCTTTTTCAGTTTGTGTGTATTAAAATTAACATTTCATGTGGTAAAAAAATTTTTTTTTCATACTTTTGGGTGTCTTGCACGGATTAATTTTATTTCCATTATTTCTTATGGGGAAAATTCATTCACATAACGATTATTTCGCATAACGATTACCCCTCTTGCACGGATTAAAATCGTTAACCGGGGGTCCACTGTATATACATTATATATATATATACAGTGGACCCCCGCTTAACGATCACCTCCAAATGCGACCAATTATGTAAGTGTATTTATGTAAGTGCGTTTGTACGTGTATGTTTGGGGGTCTGAAATGGACTAATCTACTTCACAATATTCCTTATGGGAAAAAATTCGGTCAGTACTGGCACCTGAACATACTACTGGAATGAAAAAAGTTCGTTAACTGGGGGTCCACTGTATATATATATGTATATATATGTATATATATGTATACATATATATATATATATATTTATATATATATATATATATATATATATATATATATATATATTTTTTATTATTATTATCACACCGGCCGATTCCCACCAAGGCAGGGTGGCCCGAAAAAGAAAAACTTTCACCATCATTCACTCCATCACTGTCTTGCCAGAAGGGTGCTTTACACTACAGTTTTTAAACTGCAACATTAACACCCCTCCTTCAGAGTGCAGGCACTGTACTTCCCATCTCCAGGACTCAAGTCCGGCCTGCCGGTTTCCCTGAATCCCTTCATAAATGTTACTTTGCTCACACTCCAACAGCACGTCAAGTGCTGTATATATATATATATATATATATATATATATATATATATATACAGTGGACCCCCACATACCGCACGCATCGCATACCGTACAATCCGCATACCGCTCGCTTTTTTCACAAAAATTTTGCCTCGCATACCACCCAAAAACCCGCTCACCGCTCTTCGTCCGAGATGCGTCCAATGTGCGGCCTGAGCCATGCTCACATGTTCCGCCGGTGGCATTGTTTACCAGCCAGCCTCCGCGGTAACATCCAAGCATACAATCGGAACATTTCGTATTACTACAGTGTTTTTGGTGATTTTTTCTGGAAAATAAGTGACCATGGGCCCCATGAAAGCTTCTAGTGCCAACCCTACAGCAATAAGGGTGAGAATTACTATAGAGATGAAGAAAAAGATCATTGATAAGTATGAAAGTGGAGTGCGTGTCTCAGAGCTGGCCAGGTTGTATAATAAACCCAAATCAACCATCGCTACTATTGGTGGTACAGCTGCTGCTGCTGTTGTACCACCGTCAGCTGCTGCTGCTGTTGTACCACCGTCAGCTGCTGCTGCTGCTGTAGCATCGTCTGCTGCTGCTGTAGCATCGTCTGCTGCTGCTGTAGCATCGTCTGCTGCTGCTGTAGCATCGTCTGCTGCTGCTGTAGCATCGTCTGCTGCTGCTGTAGCATCGTCTGCTGCTGCTGTAGCATCGTCTGCTGCTGCTGTAGCATCGTCTGCTGCTGCTGTAGCATCGTCTGCTGCTGCTGTAGCATCGTCTGCTGCTGCTGTAGCATCGTCTGCTGCTGCTGTAGCATCGTCTGCTGCTGCTGTAGCATCGTCTGCTGCTGCTGTAGCATCGTCTGCTGCTGCTGTACCACCGTCAGCTGCTGCTGCTGCTGCTGCTGCTGTAGCACCGTTGTTGGTGTGGCTTATTGAGAATACCAAGAAACAATTAACCCCAGAGGATTTGCCACCCAGGATAGCCCAAAAAAGTCAGTGTCATCGAAGACTGTCTAACTTATTTCCATTGGGGTCCTTAATCTTGTCTCCCAGGATGCAACCCACACCAGTCGACTAACACCCAGGTGAACAGGGAAAAATGCCTGGAACTAGTGCTCATATTGGTGAATTTAAAGCCAGCAATGGTTGGTTTGAGAGATTTAAGAATCGTAGTGGCATACACAGTGTGATAAGGCCTGTTCTGGAAGAAAATGCCAAACAGGACCTACAGTACTCAGGAGGAAAAGGCACTCCCAGGACACAGTGTCTCATCAGTCATTGCTGCATCTTCAATAAAGGTAAGTGTCATTTATTCTTCATTTAGTAGAGTAGTACATGCACAATATATATTGTGCATGTACTACTCTGCTAATGTGCATGTATCCTTCTCTTTGTGTGTAGGAAAATGTATATTTCATGTGGTAAAATTTTTTTTTTCATACTTTTGGGTGTCTTGCACGGATTAATTTGATTTCCATTATTTCTTATGGGGAAAATTCATTCGCATACCGAGCATTTCGCATAACAACCAGCCCTCTTGCACGGATTAAGGTCGCTCTGCGGGGCGCCACTCTACATATATATATATATATATATATATATATATATATATATATATATATACATATATATATATATATATATATATACACACATATATACATATATATATATATATATAATATATATATATATATATATATATATATATGTATATATATATATACATATATACTTATATATATACATATGTATATATATGTATATATATATTTTTTTTTTTTTTTTCAACAAGTCGGCCGTCTCCCACCGAGGCAGGGTGATATATATATATATATATATATATATATATACATACATATATATATATATATATATATATTATATTATAGGGTGTGCAAAAGAAGAAAATTAAAGGTGAATACAGGAAAGAGTAAGGTTATGAGGATAAAAAGATTAGGTGATGAAAGATTGAATATCAGATTGGAGGGAGAGAGTATGGAGGAGGTGAATGTATTCAGATATTTGGGAGTGGACGTGTCAGCGGATGGGTCTATGAAAGATAAGGTGAATCATAGAATTGATGAGGGAAAAAGAGTGAGTGGTGCACTTAGGAGTCTGTGGAGACAAAGAACTTTGTCCTTGGAGGCAAAGAGGGGAATGTATGAGAGTATAGTTTTACCAACGCTCTTATATGGGTGTGAAGCATGGGTGATGAATGTTGCAGCGAGGAGAAGGCTGGAGGCAGTGGAGATGTCATGTCTGAGGGCAATGTGTGGTGTGAATATAATGCAGAGAATTCGTAGTTTGGAAGTTAGGAGGAGGTGCGGGATTACCAAAACTGTTGTCCAGAGGGCTGAGGAAGGGTTGTTGAGGTGGTTCGGACATGTGGAGAGAATGGAGCGAAACAGAATGACTTCAAGAGTGTATCAGTCTGTAGTGGAAGGAAGGCGGGGTAGTGGTCGGCCTAGGAAAGGTTGGAGAGAGGGGGTAAAGGAGGTTTTGTGTGCGAGGGGCTTGGACTTCCAGCAGGTATGCATGAGCGTGTTTGATAGGAGTGAATGGAGACAAATGGTTTTTAATACTTGACGTGCTGTTGGAGTGTGAGCAAAGTAACATTTATGAAGGGGTTCAGGGAAACCGGCAGGCCGGACTTGAGTCCTGGAGATGGGAAGTACAGTGCCTGCACTCTGAAGGAGGGGTGTTAATGTTGCAGTTTAAAAACTGTAGTGTAAAGCACCCTTCTGGCAAGACAGTGATGGAGTGAATGATGGTGAAAGTTTTTCTTTTTCGGGCCACCCTGCCTTGCTGGGAATCGGCCAGTGTGATAATAAAAAAAATAAATAATAATATATATGTATAATATATAGATATATAATGTATAATATATATATATATATATTTATATATATATATGTATAATATATATATATAATGTATAATATATATATATATATATATATATATATATATATATATATATATATATATATATATATATATATATATATATATACACACTTTCACCTCACTCACACACAATCACTGTTTTTGCAGAGGTGCTCAGAATACAACAGTTTAGAAGCATACACATATAAAGATACACAACATATCTTTATCATGTGTATGCTTCTAAACTGTTGTGTTCTGAGCACCTCTGCAAAAAGAGTGATTGTGTGTGAGTGAGGTGAAAGTGTTGAATGATGATGAAAGTATTTTCTTTTTGGGGATTTTCTTTCTTTTTGGGTCACCCTGCCTCGGTGGGAGACGGCCGACTTGTTGAAAAAAAAAAATTATATATATATGTATATATATATATATATATATATATATATATATATATATATATATATATATATATATATATATATATATATATATATATATATATATATATATATATGTATATATACATACATACAGTATATAATCTGCAAATGTGGTTCATTCCAAAACAGCTTGATAGGTATATAGTATTGATGTATAATAATTTGTTGGTAAAGAATGAAGTCACAATACCCTGGCTAGAACAGTACACAACCTGCACTTAGAAAAAAAGTAATGTTGACATTCCAGTACTACTAACCCCTTGTTGATGGTCGAAGTTGGACGAAAATATCATTCCTTTCTCTTCCTTAAATAAGGGTTATTTGTACACTATATTTGTTGGTAAAGGATTTTGTGTGTTGCCTTGTTTCATGTAGTTCCACAAAATGTTATACATGTATTGTACATGTATATACTGTAAATTATTAATAACTTCGGAAAAAACATCTAACAGGTATGGCATTCATGTTTTCATTTTAGGATATGCACACACTACTGTACATGCTGGTCACTATAGTGTGTATGCAAAGATTTAGCTGGCAATAATCAGATATATATTTGAGTGACTTAGAACGTTGTCAAAAAGATGACCTGCTTGACGCAAGCATAAACTGCTGTGACAGTTCTTGCAGGTACCTGTACAGTGCTGTGGATTCTTTTCATTATCTCTTGCATGTTGACTTATTTTGATACACTGCCTGCATATTTATGACTGCTTTGATATTTATTTGTACAAAAGGCATGCCAATTTATTTTATGATTTATACTTATTAATGAAATACTGTAGTATAATACTTTCCACTTGCATAATTGAAATATAGTGTTCATTATATAAGTTGAGAGTACCTTTTTTATTTGAATAGTGACTAGTTATGTTAAAATGATTATCAGGTTCATTATGGCAGAATTATCAGTTTTATTCTGGCAGCTCAGCACTGAATCATGACATCTGTATCCCTCAGGAGAGGAAGCTAGAGAGTTAGTGTTTTCTTGTTTGGGTTACCCTACCTGGGTGGGAAATGCCCATAAAGTAAAAAAAAAGTAATTTTATGCTGGAATTACCATTAGTTTTATTATGGTGGGATTTTCAATTCTTGTATTACAGTGGTATTGTCATTAGATTCACCATGTTGAAATTATCACTGTTCTTGTGCTACAATTTTGTTTAGTTATACAGCTCTAGTTTTATACTTGTTCCCGTAGGCTTTTCAGTTAATAGTTTCAGTGTGATACCTGTCATTGATAAACTATTTTCATGAGATTAGCCATATTAAGCCACAAAAATTTTCATATCCTTACAATAACTCAGTACTAGAATAATTTTCCAGGAAGTATAGCACTGTAGTTGACATTTCTCCTTCGTAGAATTACGCTACGTCAATTTCAGGAGGTGTTTAGAAGTTATTGGAACAAGATATTTCAGCATTAAAGAAGTACAGGGGTATGGGGTTAGTTCTCATTGTGTGCAGAATTATAATTTACTAATTTTCTTGTTTATTATATACTGTATTTATATTTGTATACAGTATTTAAATATGCATACTAATTTTTTTGATAGTTAACTCTTTCGGTGTCAATCCCATTGTATTATGGCTTTGAAGCCAGGGTCAGTCCCATAGTACTATGCCATGAGCTCAGCTCAGATAAGCTGTGAGCAATAAGTTTGGGCCTAGATATGAGAGAAAATGGGTCTGTGGTAAGTGTGCACCACATAAAAAAAATCCTGCAGCATGCATTGCATAATAAGAGAAAAAACAAGTGTTTTTGGTTTAAAACATCAACTTTACAGTGTATTTTTATATGGTTTTATTTTATATGGTTGTATTCTCTGTTTCTTGGTCTCGTTTGATAGCATGGAAGATATATTACAGAAATAGATGATTTTGATTGGTTTGAGGACTGAAAGTAGCTTGAAATAGAGCTTAAAGTAGCAGAAATATTTGATTTTTGCCAATATTACAGAATACACAAATGATGTCGCTTGTCCAATACGCATCTAACTGGTCAGTCTAATATGCATTTAGGAATGCACTAACATTTAGACAATTACAGTAATGCAGTAGTCTGCATAATGTTAAATCTTATATTTTTTGTGTATACCTGGAAAGGGTTTCGGGGGTCAACACCCCTGTGGCCCGGTCTGTGACCAGGCCTCATGGTGGGTCAAGGCTTGATCAACCAGGCTGTTACTGTAAGCCGCACACAACCTGCCATACGAACCACAGCCCGGCTGGTTAGGTACTGACTTCAGGTACCTGTCCAGTGCCTTCTTGAAGACAGCCAGGAGTCTATTGGTAATCCCACTTATGTATGCTGGAAGGCAGTTGAACAGTCTTGGGCCCCTGACACTTATTGTGTTATCTCTTATCGTGCTTTTGGCACCCCTCCTTTTCATTGCAGGGATGTTGCATCATCTGCCGAGTCTTGCCTCTTCAAGGGGGGCTCCTTGGCGTGGTGAAGAGGCTCTTGGTCTGAGGAATTAGCCCTGTCGGTCTTCTTCCTCAGACCGAACCTAATTACCCCCCATTCTCCCCTCCCCTATCCCATCCTCCCCTTTTTCCATTCCTCCTCCTCCTCCTCCTCCTCCTCCTCACCCCTCCCTTTTGCCCTTCCTCTTTTTGGCCTTTGGGATTTCTCCCACAGGCGCGCTAGTTCCTAGGTAGGGGAAAGGACACCGGGGTCCATCCCATTCTGTTGAGGTTCTTGGCGGTGGCGTAGTTTGCCGTGGAATCTGGATTGCCTGGAGATGTCCCGATCCCTCTCCGGTATCCCGGAGTAGCTTTGGGTGTCTTTCGGGCGACGGGTGTATCTCTGGAGGCCACCTTTCGGATTCCGGGGGTGGTGGCCAAAGGAGGTATGCTTTGTGGCAGATATCCGGCCGCCCTCTCTTTTGTCCACTGAGGTAGCTCGGCAGATGTGAGGTTGCTATCCTGGATTGCTGGTTTACTGGCATGAAGGGTAGGGTATGGCACGGGTTCCATGCTGCATCTGCGCTACTAGCGGTGCTGAGGTCCTCTTGGGCGCGGAGGGAGATTTCCGGCCCTTTCATTCCTCCTGGGAACTAGTCCTCCCCGCTCCCCCTTTTTTTATTCTTTTTTTTATTTTTATTTTCTTTCTTTTTTTTTCTTAAAAACAAAAAGCAAAGGAGTAACCTAACCAAGGCAGCCCTAGTCCATGAACCCACTACCCCCGGGCCCCTTCTTGATACTGCACCCCATTCTGACCCTGCCTTGTGTTTAGACCACTCTTCGGACACTCCTGATGCCCCTGTACCTCTTGCTGGTGCTGTTTCCTCACCCTCTTCAGGTACCGGGGCTTCGACTGACTCCTTCGATTTGTCTGAACTCCGCTCTCCTTTGACTATGCTTCCGGCTTCTCCCTCTATGGTACAGCAATTTTCGAATCGCCCGCCCATTTCACGCCGGACCAACTCAGGTCCTACTCCTACACGCCAACGTCAATCTCCTGATGATGCTCCTTCGTTACCTTCCCATTCTACTCGGAAAAGACCGACACGTCAAGCACTCCCTCTCCACGCTCAGTTTCGGACCACACAATGGACTAAATTCTTTACTTTAAGACAGACTTCTTCTTCTGCCTACCTTTCTGACCATAGTATTGGCAAAGCGCTCCTGCGTCATGTTGGTAGAGATATTTCATTTCATGCTCTCAAGAGCGGTATGCGCATCGTCACTGTCCAGAATGCTACCCAAGCTCATGATCTTTCTCTCCTTTCGAATATCGATACTATGTACTCCTATCACTATTGAAAAACGTCTTTCTCTCAATTCTTGTAGTGGTACTGTCATTCTGCCCCATACCATAGTCCAACAGAATTTCCAGTCATGTGGCAATGACATTTTTGAACAGCTGGAACTCCAGGATCTCCCAATCCTCAAAGTAGACACTTACGTCCTTCCTGCCCGGGGGCGGAGACGTTACCCTTGCAATGTGGCTTGTTTAACTTTTGACAGCCGAGAACTCCCGTCCTCTGTATATGTCGTGGGACATCGGTTACAAGTTCGAAAGGTGATACCTACACCGCAACAATGTAGAAATTGCTGGCGTTTTGGTCACCCAGCGAAATACTGCAGATCTATGGCCGAATGCCCAGTCTGTGGTGCCGACGACCATTCTAATACATCTTGCAGTCAACCTCCATCTTGCCTTAATTGTAATGAAGCTCACCCTTCGTACTCCCGCCGTTGCCAGGTCTACTTAAATGAACGTGAAATCCGTTGCCTCAAAGAGGCAGAAGGTCTCCCTTATGCTATGGCAGTTACTCATCTCCGCCTCCAAGGGAGACTACCCCGTGTTTCTTATTCTCGTGTTTCCAAACATCCCCCCACTTCTGGGGTCTCATCTTCTGCAGCCTCCTCTGTTATTACCCCCTCCCTTAGCCACTACGGCATCTAATCCTTTTGCTGTCTTTGGCTCTGACGTCCCGACTACAACTCAGTCTGTTCTCAAATCTTCGCGTCCTTCCTCACAAGCCCCAGTATCGACAAGACCTCGTACAACACCTAATACCAATCGCCCCTCTACTCAGAAGTCCAAAAAATCCACATTGCTCAAATCTTCTTTGCCCCTTCCTTCCCTTCTTCCACCTCCACACTTTACCTTTCCAGTCTCTGTACCTAGTTCTTCCCCTCTCTCTGGCTCTATTACAAGTGTGGAGATTCACCCTCCTCCTCATACTATGCCTTCCACCCCCGTCCCCTCCCAAGTTTCTCCCTCTTCTGCCACCTCCCAGGTTTCTGCCTCTTCTGTCCCCCCCCCACACTTCATCTCCAGTCCCTTACACTCTTCCCTCCCCCTCTACTTTGGTACAGTCCATTACTGTCCCAATCTTAACTCACCCTCCTCCTTCTATCTCCAATATGGTCTCCCATACATCTTTGAATTCAGAAACACTTGAAGCCATTTCAGAATATATTGCAGAGACTAAACCTTCCATGGACACTGATTCACTTCCTGTTCCTTCTCTTCCCTCTCCTCCATCTTCACAACCCCATTCTTCGCAACGCTCCGTTCCTTCGCTACTCGAACGTCTTCCAATGCCACCACACGTTGACTTTTCTAACCCCTCTAGTCCGTAGGTGCCTTTACCTACAGATTCCTGGTATTTTCTTTATCGCCAATCATGGCCTATTTACAGTGGAATATCCGCGGCCTCAGGGGTAATCGGGGTGAGCTTCAGATGTTGCTTTCCAGGTTTTCCCCTGTTGGTGCTTGCTTACAAGAACCAAAATTACACTCGGCTGTTTTCCAACCTATCTCAGGCTATAATTTATTGTATTCTTCGGATCCTTTCTCAGATGGGACCTTTAATGAAAGTGCCCTTCTTCTACGCAATGATATTCCGTACTGTCAACTATTTGTCCATACCTCGCTGCATTACACTGCAGCCCGTATCCACTTGAATAAGTGGTTTACAA
Source organism: Cherax quadricarinatus (assembly GCF_038502225.1). NCBI lineage: Eukaryota > Metazoa > Arthropoda > Malacostraca > Decapoda > Parastacidae > Cherax > Cherax quadricarinatus. Next base: position 54,575,254 of record NC_091302.1, on the reverse strand, counting down.
TATGTTCTTTATATCTCTCTCCTTCTCGGGCATTTTCTATCCCAGACTTTGCCTTTCTTGTTTCATCCTTACCGCCACCACTTCTGTTACTTGGTGATTTTAATGCCCACCATTTCCTCTGGGGGGGGGGTCTCATTGTGACTCACGTGGCATCCAGTTGGAGGCTTTTCTCGCCTCTCACCCCCTCCATGTTTTAAATACGGGTACTCCCACCCATTTTGATCCTCGTACTCATATTCTCTCTTGCATCGATCTATCAGTCTGCTCTTCCTCCACTGCACTAGACTTCACCTGGTCTGTTCTACCAGACTTACATGACAGCGATCATTTTCCGATCATTCTTACTTCTCTTCCTATTCACCACCTTTCCGTAGCCCTCGCTGGCAATTTGATCGGGCAAATTGGGATCTTTACTCACACCTCACTGCTTTTAGTGAGGTTCCTTCATCCTCCATTGATGAGCTCCTACACATCTTCTCGACGTCAGTTTATACTGCAGCTTCTCATTCTATACCCCAAACCTCAGGCAGGCATTCTCAGAAGTGCGTGCCTTGGTGGTCTCCTGCTTGTGCTCGTGCAGTACGTTTGAAACGTGCTGCATGGGGCAGGTACCGGTACAATAGTACCGCTGAGAGACTTCTTGATTTTAAGCAGAAGCGTGCGATCGCTCGCCGTGTCATCCGTGAAGCTAAACGCACTTGTTGGCGAGACTGTTTCCACCATCACCTCTGCTTCTTCTATGAGTGCAGTCTGGAAAAAAGTGAGGAAATTGAGTGGTAAATACTCTCCTGACCTGGCTCCTGTTCTACAGGTCGCTGGTGTTGATGTAGCAAACCCTCTCGACGTTGCCATTGAACTTGGCACACATCTGGTCCGTATTTCCCGAGGGCTCCATCTATGCCCCTCGTTTCTTTCCTCAAAGTCTGCCAGAGTGTTAGTACCCTTGGACTTTTCTTCTCTCAGAGAAGAACAGTATAATTTGCCTTTTACACTTCAAGAACTGGAGGCAACGCTCTCAGCTTGCCGATCATCGGCAGCTGGGCCTGACGACATTCATATTCGTATGTTACAACATTTACATCGGTCAGCCCTTGTAGTCCTCTTACACCTCTTCAATCTTATTTGGGCACAAGGAGTTCTTCCCCAGCTGTGGAAATCTGCCATTGTTCTCCCTTTCCGCAAACCGGGTACTACAGGACATGATGCCTCCCACTATCGCCCCATCGCTCTTACTAGTGCAGTTTGCAAAGTGATGGAACCTCTCGTAAATCAACGTTTAATGTGGTATTTAGAGACACACAACAGTCTCTCCGCTAGTCAATATGGCTTTCGTAAGGGTCATTCTACCATAGACCCCTTACTATACTTGGATACGTATGTTCGTAATGCCTTTGCGAATAATCACTCAGTTATTGCCATATTTTTTGACCTTGAGAAGGCATATGACACAACTTGGAGGTATAATATTTTGGCCCAGGCCCATTCCTTAGGCTTCTGAGGCAATCTACCATCCTTCCTTAAGAACTTTTTAACTGACAGACATTTCCGTGTTCGAGTCAATAATGTTCTTTCCCCGGACTTCGTCCAAGCTGAAGGTGTCCCTCAGGGATGTGTTCTAAGCACAACACTTTTTCTCCTTGCTATAAATGATTTGGCCTCTGTTCTTCCACCCAATATTTGGTCATCACTCTTATGTTGATGACTTCGCTATTGCTTGTGCAGGCGCTGACTGTCACCTTATTGCAGTTTCTCTCCAGCATGCCATCGACCATTTTTCCACTTGGGCCACCACACATGGGTTTAAATTTTCAAGTACCAAAACTCACCAAATTACTTTCACTAGACGCTCTGTTATCTCCGATCATCCTTTGTATCTCTATGGCTCCCGTATCCCTGAACGTGATAGTCAGGTTTCTAGGCCTTCTCCTTGACCGTCGGTTATCCTGGAAACCTCACATTACCTCTCTGAAGGCAACTTGTCACAGCCGGCTAAACATTCTTAAAACCCTTGCTCATCTTTCCTGGGGAGCTGATCGTCAAACTCTGCTTCGCCTACATTCAGCCCTCGTTTTATCAAAACTCGATTATGGTGACCAGATTTATTCCGCGGCCTCTCCTGCTACTCTCTCTAGCCTTAACTCTATCCATCACCAAGGATTACGTTTGTGCCTTGGTGCTTTTCGCTCTTTCCCTGTTGAGAGCCTCTATGCAGAAGCGAATGTTCCATCCTTGTCTGATCGCCGTGATGCCCATTGCCTTCGCTACTATGTACGCTCTCACGATCTACACAATCCTTCCATTTATAGAATGGTCACCGATATTAGTAGACATTCTTTATTCGTTCGCCGCCCCTGTTTGCTCCATCCCTTTTCTCTTCGCCTACATTCACTCGTCTTCCCTTCAGTTACCACCTTTATATGTTCATGTAGCATCTCACTTTTCCCTACCCCCCTGGGAAGTTCCAGCTGTTCGGGTCTGTTCTTTCTCACTCCCTTGCTCGAAAGCTCAACTGCCTACGGTGGCTTCCCGCTCTCTTTTTCTTGATCACTTCCACTCCCATTCTCATGCCACCGCTGTGTACACAGATGGCTCCAAGTCTTCAGACGGCGTCGGATTCGCAGCAGTGTTTCCGGACAGCGTCGTGTGGGGGCATTTACTATCTTCAGCTAGCATTTTTACTGCTGAACTGTATGCCATTCTTACAGCACTTATTCGTATCGCATCTATGCCTGTGTCATCATTTGTAGTAGTCTCAGACTCCCTTAATGCTCTACAGGCTATACGAAAATTTGATACATCTCATCCCCTAGTTCTCCGTATCCAACTTTGGCTACGCCGTATCTCTACCAAACATAAAGATATTGTTTTTTGTTGGGTCCCTGGTCATGTCGACGTACAGGGCAATGAACAGGCAGACACTGCTGCGCGGTCAGCAGTACATGACCTTCCGATTTCCTATCGAGGTGTTCCATTTCTGGACTATTTTGCTGCAATAGCTACCCACCTTCGCACCCGTTGGCAACAACGTTGGTCAACTCTGCTTGGTAACAAACTTCATTCTATTAAACCGAGCATAGGTTACTGGCCGTCTTCTTGTCATCAGTGCCGAGGTTGGGAGACCACTCTCTCCCGCCTTCGCATTGGCCACACTCGTCTTACTCATGGGTATCTCATGGAGAGGCACCCTGTTCCTCTCTGTGAGCAGTGTCAAGTTCCAGTATCGATTAGCCACATTCTGTTAGACTGCCCTCTCTATCAACGAGCACGCAGAATTTACCTCCAACGTCGTCTTCGTTCTACTACTCTCTCTTTACCTTCCCTTCTTGCTGATGGACCTTCCTTTAATCCTGACTCTCTCATTGACTTCTTGACAACGACTGATTTACTCCACAAACTCTGATGATACTTTTTGCACTCCCCTCAGCCCTTTCTAGTTCAGTCTCTTGCTGCCCTTTACCCTTTCACCATCCACTACCCCGCTGTTATCCGTAACCTATTACTCATCCATCTCCCTTTTGCCACCTGATGCCCTCGCTTCCTTCCTGCCCTGCAGCGCTGTATAGTCCTTGTGGCTTAGCGCTTCTTTTTGATTATAATAATAATGTCGAGTCTTGCTTTCATAAGGAGTGATTTTTGTGTGCAACCTTGGTACTAATCCCTCTAGGATTTTCCAAGTGTATATAATCGTGTATCTCTCCCGCCTGCATTCTACGGAGTACAGGTTGAGGAACTTCAAGCGTTCTCAGTAATTTATGTGTTTTATCAGTTGTATGTGCTGTGAAGGTTCTCTGTACATTTTCTAGGTCAGCAATTTCACCTGCCCTGAAAGGTGCTGGTGAAATTGCAGCAATATTCCAGCCTAGATAGAACAAGTGACCTGAAGTGTCATCATTGGCTTGGCATCCCTAGTTTTGAAGGTTCTAATTATCCATCCTGTCATTTTTCTAGCAGATGCGATTGATACACTGGAATTTGTTTTATAATCTGATAGTTTTAATTTCCTCATGTTTTCCGTGTCGGAGGAATTGAATTTTCTCATCATTGAACTTCTTAGTTTTCTGCAGCCCATTTAAAGATTTGGTTGATGTCTGCCTGGTGTGAATAAAAATTCAAAAGGGAAAACAAGCATAATATAAGAGAGGCCTGGAAACATGACTAAGGAACAGAGGAAATGGTTTTTAGTTCCAGGAATGTCTACATTGTTTATTCTGGACCCTATTTTAAAATGGGCAATTATTTAATTTGGTGTTAAATTAGCCAAATTATCAATAGGTAAAGGGGCAGTTTCTTGCACTTAATCGATATAATAGTTGTAATACTAATGAAATAGCTATGAGTTTAGTTGACTGAAACAATGGAATTGGCCAAAAATAGGGCACAAATTGGGTGAAGTCACCAATGCATAAATATCGCCAAGACTGCTAACTTTGCAATAGCATAATTCTGTAAGTTTTCTATTAAATTTTGTGCTTATGGTTTCATTACTTTTAGAAAAAGATTGTCTATCTTTTCAGGGGTCTTGACCCTGAGAGGGTTAACCAAGTGATAATGGTGTCATTCTTTTTTAACTTTTCCTGGTTTTGGTTTTGATCTGCATGACTAGCTGATAATTACTCTTTAACCTGGAAGGTAAAAGGGTGTTTTTCAACTGCAAATAATCAATGCCAAGTATCTGTTCAGCTTTTTCACCTTTTTTTCATCTAGCACCACTTTCCTTATTTCATTGCTATACAGTACAGTATTCACATTTAAAGCAGGATAATAGCAGCTGAAAGTGTAATACATCTAACTCATAAG